>NC_084549.2:51597500-51672500 GCF_033978685.3 Nerophis lumbriciformis | reverse complement strand
TTCTGCCATGAATCACTCCCCTTTATATTTTGGTGTCTCCCAGCCTAACTCGCTGGATCTGTGTGTTACGTTCGGGTCGCATTGCTGCAATGGTTGTGTTCTCAGAAATGCAGAAGAACAAGCAGGAAGCGGCAGGAGCAGCGTGCAGGTAAGAATCTAGTTTCATTCCACAAGGTAGGGCAAAAAATACAAAAACTAAGACGCTAACATAGCGTGGAGCAGAAAACGCAAACAGTCGCCAATGGCGAACAGCATGAAAGTCTTAAGCATGGCAAAAAACTAATAAGCATGGCAGAAACAGGAAAACGCAACTGTCGCTCGTAGCAAACACTGATCCAGTGACGTAGGCTGGGAGACACCAAAATAAAAAGAGACGTGATTAGAGGCAGAAACACTAATCACAAAACAGAAACAGGAGTGTCAGCGCAACTAGCAACAAAAGAGTAAACACAAGGAAAGTGCGCTGGAACACAAATAGACTCAAACATAGGAGAACCCCAACATACATAAAATGAGACATGAACTGTCAGGTCATGACAACAACAAATGTCAACATAAACAGATATGTTTTAATATAAATGATTCCTTTGGCTTTCACATTTTATGTCGACAAAAATCTGCCGTAAATGTCGGGCACTTATTCGTAATAACACGAACACTAGTCAATATAAACAGGTTATTGACTAAACAGGTTCCACTGTATTTATTTCCAATCATGAAACTTTTAAGTAACTCTTTGAACATTTTACACAAAATAATGTGTTGGTAGAGCTGGGCGATATATCGATATAATCGATATAGCGCGGGTTTGTCTCTGTGCGATATAGAAAATGACTATATCGTGATATTCGAGTATACGTTCTCACGCAGTTGCTTTTAGCTACGGGCATTACACTACAGGCTTTTTTTCACTATTCCTTGTCTCTCCTTCTCACAGAGACTTAAAACAAGCACACCTTCTTACATACGTCACATACTGTCGCGTCATACGCCCTCGCTGAGCAGAGAAGTAGCAGCATGGGTAACATTAGCTGTGATGCTAGCGGAGTGGTGCGAGTGGTAATACGAGAGAAAGAAGGTGCAAATCTGGTAACAAATGAAGGAAGAATTAATTCCTAAGAAAAACAGCATGGGGTCCATCGTCTGGCGGTGGTTTGACTTCAAGCGGGAAGATGTCGAACAAGTATGCGGCAAAAGCGTTGCTACAAAAAGTAGCACCTACTGCTAATTTGTAGCATCATTTGAACAGTGACCCGCTAGAGAATGAAGAGTGCTTGAAACTCCGCATGTCAACATCTCCGTTCCGTGCCATACCCAGAAAATGCCGAAGCAACCATTTCCAGATCAACACCACATGAAAAAATTAGTCAACAGCAGAAGGAGATAATGTCCGCAGGAACCTACCACATAGCGAAGGACATAAACCATTTGATTTCATATTATACAGCTCATTTTGATTTGACAGTTATTGAAATATCTTGTGTGACATCATGCACAAAAGTGCACTTTATTTGTTTGAAACTATTGTAGTTGCGTTCTGTACAAAAAGTGCACTTTAATTTAGTGTTGTTTTGATAAGTCATCTTAGGGACATCATGTACAAAATAGCTCATAGCTTGTTTTAAAATGTCTCTGACAATCTTGCACTTTCTGTTTTGAAATGACATGAATGTTTGTGCCACTGCTTAATAACTGTTCAATAAATACAGTATTGGTAAATTGGATTAATCGTGTTTCCCTCTCTGCATGAAAGTTTAAAATTAGCATATATTAATGCAGTATGAACAAGAATGTTTTAATGTAGACACATATAATCATCATACTGCTGTGATTATATGCATCAGGTGTTAATTCAAGGCTAAGGCAAAATATCGAGATATATATCGTGTATCGTGGCATGGCTTAAAAATATCGAGATATTAATAAAAGGCCATATCGCCCAGCCCTATGTGTTGGTCATATTGAATTGTTTAAAAAACAAAAATGGACTTGCATTTGTGTTTCAAACCACATTTCCAATCTCAATATAGGAGAATTGTTGTATTATAATTTATTTTTTAACAAACGGTTCAGCATTCTGACTCATATAATTAGATACATAGCTGTTAATATAAATAAATGCATTAAACATAATAGAAAATATATTAATTGATAATTGCATTAGGAGACCATATGTTGTGTAAATGATCAGTTTTGCCAAGACAATAAAGAACATTTTATGCAAATATATTCAATTACTGTACTTTACCACACATGGATCACAAAAGGTGTCTGGTCTACTTACTGGAGGTCCTGGAAAACAAGAGAGAGAGAAAAGGAGATCGAAGTTAATCATTTTGATCACCTTGTGTTTCATTTCGTTATTAGTGGGGGTTTTTTCAGTTATGATTTGGCTCTGTCGAGTTACCAGTGGAACTTTCCCCGGTACCTACAAACCTGTCATGCAGCAGGCATCATTAGTGTATGGACTTGTGTGTGACATTCACAGTTACCTTAGAAACTGATAAAGTGTGATGTATATTCTTATTTGTAGCCTCAGATGAGAATACTTCATAAAACAAAATATACTAAATTCTAAAAGGGGAACTGAACCTTTTTTGGAATATTGCCTATCGTTCACAATCATTATGAGAGACAAGAAGACAAAGTTTTTTCAAATTTTTTTTCCAGTCTAACATGTAAAAATCGGCTCGTTCTAGGTGGCTAGCAATTCAGCTAATGGGAGCAATCAGTTCTACCTTTAAATCACTTTATAAATGCATTCAAAAACTGTCAGCATTTCACTTCAATTACGTTCTGTAACCTGTATAATAAAGCTGTAGCGAAATGTTATTGTTAGAACGAACACTGAGGAACTCTTTTTCTATTGTAGAAACACATCAGCATGCTTCAGTTTTAGCTGTAAAAGCTAGCTACAGAAAGAGATAAGGTAGAAACGTGCTTGAGTTTGTAATGGCCAACACAATGCGATAGAACACCAATCTGACTGAAATATTACAGTGTCTGTAAAGTATTAGCCTACCGGTACATTTCATGTTTTGTTTGTACACAGCTAGCCAGACAGCGTATGCAATGTAGTTGTAATAACAAGCATGACATGCTACATGTATCATGTACAATATTAAAGTGTGACTCACTCGATGGACAGTTGTGCGTTTGGTCCAGTTGGTAGGGGACCTTTATTTACAGTTTATTTGGGTAAGCACTCCATTTATGTCGAAATAGCATAGGTCAAGTTCCACGTTTACAGCGCCAAAGTCACTTTGACCTCACTCTCTCAGCTTTTTTTCTGCTCCAACACGTCTCACCCTTTCTTTGTGCTTGCTTCTAGAAGCAGTAGTTCATCCTCAGTATATTCAGCTTCAAAGAGATAAGGTTGTCCAAAAATAGTCGTCTTCGTTGTCAATTACCAAGTCTGCCATTATTTAAAAAAACACTTGCTTTGTTTCCGGAAGTAGGACAAACATTTGTTGCCAGAAGTCGGAAGTGTGCTGCTATGGAAACGGAAATAAATGCGCCGAGGAATTTATTTAAGGCAATGATTAAAATGACCAAAATACGGTAAATATTGATCATATTACATATTGTTGTGGGGCAGCACGGTGGCACAGGAGTTAGTGCATGTGCCTCACAATACGAAGGTCCTGAGTAGCCCTGGGTTCAATCCCGGGCTCGGGATCTTTCTGTGTGGAGTTTGCTTGTTCTCCCCGTGACTGTGTGGGTTCACTCCAGGTACTCAGGCTTCCTCCCACCTCCAAAGACATGCACCTGGGGATAAGTTGATTGGCAACACTAAATTGGCCCTAAGGTGTGAATGTGAGTGTGAATGTTTGTCTATCTGTGTTGGCCCTGCGATGAGGTGGCGACTTGTCCAGGGTGTACCCTGCCTTCCGCTCGATTGTAGCTGAGATAGGATCCAGCGACCCCCCGCAACCCCAAAAGGGACAAGCGGTAGAAAATGGATGGATGGACATATTGTTGTGAACGTGTCTTTTACTACTATATATACACTTGCATTGTGTATACAAAACGTTGATGGAGGGTTTTGAAGTTGTTTTAGAAGGCTTTGAAGGCTACAACGGTGACTCCCATTAGCCGCATCTTCCACATTTTTTATCATCTTTAAAATTCTAAAAGAAAAAAAGACATAACGCACAACATAAGACACAACATTGCCACAATTAGGGATGTTCCAATTAGGCCTATACCAATCACATGTATTGATTGTGCATGTATTCATTTATTTATGGGGAGTGCTATTGACTATGTAGCAATTGCCCCGCTATAGTTCCTTATTCTCTTTTATAACATACATTTGTTTGATCAAAACAAAGTCAACAGTACACAATTACAGAAGAAATGAACACATTAAAAAGATGGTTTGACAAAAACAGACTCTCGTTGAATCTCAGTAAAACTAAAATAATGCTATTTGGTAACAGTAGAAGAGAAAGTCAAACACAAATACAAATCGACGGAGTAGAAATTGAAAGTGTAAATGAAACCAAATTTCTAGGTATAAAGATTGATGATAAATTGAACTGGAAATCTCTTGTAAAAAATATACAACATAAAGTAGCGAGAAACACATCAATAATGAATAAAGCAAAACATGTTCTAGACCAAAAATCTCTTCATATTCTCTACTGCTTGCTAGTGTTACCATATCTGAGTTACTGTGTAGAAATATGGGGAAATAACTACAAAAGTACACTTCATTCAATAACGGTGTAACAAAAAAGATCAGTTAGAATAATACATAATGTTGGATATAGAGAACATACAAATCCTTTATTTATTGAATCAAAAATACTGAAATTCAATGACATAGTGAATTTGCAAACAGCTACAATTATACACAAAGCAAACTATAACCTGCTACCCAAGAATATACAACAATTCTTCTCAAAAAAAGAGGAGAAATATAATCTTAGAGAAAAATGTAATTTAAAACATTTGTATGCACGTACAACACTTAAGACCTTCAGTATATCAGTATGTGGAATCAAATTATGGAATGGATTAAGCAAAGCAATCAAACAAAGTACTAATATGATCCACTTCAAGAAATTCTTCAAACTTAAAGTGTTTACAAAGTACAAAGAACAAGAACCATGACAAACATTCTCAATTTATTTCATCCATCTATTCATTCATTCTCAAAATAATCTCACGTATCTCATCATATGAAATATGACTGACTTCACCAATCATTATTATTAAATTAGTATTATTATAATTTAATTATTTATTTTTATTGTGATTACTTATGGAGTATATTGTGAATAAATTGTGAACAGGAAGTGAACAAAAGGTTTTAGCAACTGTTATGTAAAAGAAAAGGGGTAGGATTAAATAAGCGCTGCTTCTTCCCACTCCTTTTCGAACATGTTGAAAAGAGAAACTGGAAATTGTGATGTATCATGTTGTATGCTTGCATGTTCGAAATAAACTCAAACTCAAGTCAACTCAAAAAAGTAAAAACTACTAAGTATCTATTAGAAATCCTTTGTTTTTTCCCCCCGCAAGTCCCTCTGTGTCCAGGGAATTCTTCCCTGAGTTCTTATCAACAAAAACATCAAAACAATGATTTTAAGGAAAATAACATTTCGATCTAATCACTCCAATATTGCATGGATTAATTTGCCGTCATCTTAAATGTCATGTACTGTAACAATGCTGACACACCAACAGTTGTTATATCATCCTCTATCTTGACTCCTATTAATTTACTTATGTTAATTTCCTGTTAATAGCTACCTACATTCTACTGTAACGCGCTTACATCTACACTTTTTAAACTTTACTAGGCACTCATCTCTTCTGTTGTTTCACGCCAGCTTACCGGATAGCTTAGCTCCTGGCTAGCTTTCAGTGTGCAATAATGGTAATCTGATAATAATACCTACTTAAAATGCTAAGAAATGTAGTTTATTTGCCATAGTGAAGGTGATGATTATTAACTAACGGGAGCGGCTCCACGATGTGTATGGAGACATTAGCCGCTTCTCAGCCAAAAGGCTGAAAAATAAAATTTTAACCAGAAGGGTTTGGCATCTGGGATCAACTTTAAAAGGCATTAATCGACAATGTGTGACGATCTGTCACTTCATTTCGCTTTGTTTCCTTGTTTTTGTATTTACTTCCTGTCAGTGCTCTTATTTTGTTATACTTCCTGTTTGTTCCGCTGAGCACTGTTTTCTCCTCACCTGCCGTTGATTGGCAGCCTGTCCACACCTGCTGCCAATCAGCATATGTGTATTTATGTTTTCTCTCGAGCACTCCTCAGTGCTCGACGATAGACTATGTTAGGAACTGTTGTATGCAAGACTGCTACATTTCTCTGTTGTTTTATTATTAAAATCATCTTACCTGCTCATCCTCCTCCTGGTTCTTGCATCATGGGGTCACACAAACGGCAGCCATGCGAGTTCCTCACACAATGGAGATCACGTTCTTTTTCCAAAAATTGTTCGATACTGATTGGTGACTGATCGATGGGCACATCTCTAGTGACAACCCATCTCGTTTACCTTCAGTCTGTATTAATTCACTCATATGTGATCATAACATATATGAAGTCAGCATAAAACATCATTGTTTAAGAATTACGGGAACACAATGTCCCCAACTCAAGCCACTATCGCAGTCCTCCAAAGTCTTGTATGACAGCAACAACAAAATCATGATAAATTCTAAGTGACATTTTTGGGTTTTTTTCAACTTTATACTGTCTTTCATTGTTGTTTTTGGAATTTTGCAATTTTAAGCTTTTATGGTTTTGCTGGCAAAATATGAAGAATTTAGACGTTAAAACAATATCTCCATTTCCCTTGTTTTGAGTAGATAATTTTTTATTTGTGGAGTGTTTCCATGAAACAGCCATCCTACTGATGTTGGTTGCAATTTAATTGTTTCTAACAACCAAAACTCCCAATTTGAGAAATGCAGCTTTATTATCTCCTCTCTGAGTTGCCACCTTATCGTGGTAGAGGAGTTTGCGTGTCCCAATGATCCTGGGAGCTATGTTGTCCGGGGGCTTTATGCCCCCTGGTAGGGTCTCCCAAGACAAACTGGTCCAAGGTGAGGGATCAGACAAAGAGCAGCTCGAAGACCTTTTATGAAGAATAAAGATCAATGACTTGGATTTCCCTCGCCCGGACGCGGGTCATCGGGGCCCCCCTCTGGAGCCAGGCCTGGAAGTGGGGCACGATGGCGAGCGCCTGTCCCCATGGGGCTCGGCTGGGCTCAGCCCGAAGAGGGAACATGGGCCCCCCCTCCAATGGGCTCACCACCCATAGCAGGGGCCATAGCAGGGGCCATAGAGGTCAGGTGCGTTGTGAGCTGGGCAGAAGCCGAAGGCAGGGCACAAGGCGGTTGGATCCTCGGCTCCATAAGCTAGCTCTTGGGACGTGGAACGTCACCTCACTGGGGGGGAAGGAGCCTGAGCTAGTGCGCGAGTTGGAGTAGTTCCGGCTAGATATAGTCGGACTCACTTCGACGCACAGCAAGGGCTCTGGAACCAGTTCTCTCGAGAAGGGCTGGACTCTCTTCCACTCTGGCATTGCCCCCCGGCTCAAAGCCTGCCCGTTGGAGTTCAACCCAGTGGTTGAGAGGGTAGCTTCCCTCCGCCTTCGGGTGGGGGGACGGGTCAAAAAGGCACAGCAGAGACTTTACTTTCTGAGACTCCTCAAAAAGAATCAACTGTCACAAAAACTGCTTGTGTCCTTCTATCGCTGCTCAATAGAGAGTGTGCCAGCTGCATGGCGGCAGAGAGAAATGCACTTCAGAGGGTTATAAAAAGTGTCATGAAGATCACTGGCTGCTCTCTCCCCTCCCTAGATGAACTGTACAGTGCCAGGTGCCTCAAAAAGGCCCAAAACATCATAAGGGACCCATCTCACCCTGGACATAAACTTTTTGAATTGCTGCCCTCGAGCAGGAGATACAGGACAATAAAATGCCGGACAAACCAATTTAAGAACGGAGCGGGGACACACAACAAATGTTAGTTTTTTAGTGTTCAAGGTAGTTTAAACGGATCTTTTGAATTGTATGTATAAAATATGCAATCAGATAGGGGCTTAATTTGGAGCCCTAAAGCAGTATTTTATTTTGAGTCCACCCATTACTAAATGTTTTTACACTTTTTTTATTCAAATTTGAACTGAATTTGATGCATGTTCTGTACTAAAACAAATTCATGGGAAATAGTTTGTTCAATGATTTTTTTTTTTATAGTGCAAAATAACAAATTTGACATAAGTACCACTAGAGATGTAATGATATGGTAATTTCATGTCACAGTTATGGTGGCCATGAGTATTATGGTTATCAAAATTATTGCGGTATTTTTAAATGTGCTCAAAAAGTACTTATACACACACTGAAATTCTTTGATCAAGTTATTTTTTAAATAACTAAAATGAATAGACACACTAATAGAAAAGCCACTATTTTTCATGTTTTGTGTTTCTCATGCTTCACTGAAAGCGTTTTAGTCTTGATATTTTATCTGTTTTAATGACAAAGCATTTATTTTATGTTATTTTTTATTATTAGTTTGTACTATAGCACTTTAAGATTTATTTAAATGAAAAGTGTAAAACAATTTTTTTTTTTTTTGACAGGCAGTGTGTAGTCCTACTGTGTTCCGCAGTCAGTGAACGCAGTGTAAAAACACATCTGTCTCGTAATCCTCAATCACTTACGTTAGAAGACAAGGGACAAGCGGTAGAAGATGGATGGATGGATGGATGGATATTCATTCATTATTGGAGTGTTTTTTGCCCCCTTACGTTGTATATTTTTTGTATTGGATTTCCAGTTCATTTTAACATCTATTATTGCACCCAAAAATGTGATTCCTTTCAATTGCTACTCCGTCTATTTGTATTTGTGTTTGTTTGGCTGTTGTAGAATAATATTACTTTCGTTTTACTGAGATTCAAAGAGAGTCTGTTATTCAAACCATCTTTTTAATTTGTTCATTCTTCTCTTATCCTTTGTATTAGCTTCTGTGTGTTCTCTCTTGAACAAAACACGGTCGAGTCGTCTGCAAATAGTAAGTCCTTTGTAACTTTACAAATATCATTTATATGTAGAGTTTTTTTTCATTTTGAACAACAACTTTGTTTATATTGTGTGTTTTTACATTTCCGTCAAAGAAGTATTGAGAGTAATCCTGTAGATAATCTAATAGGCAAATATGTCAATTACTCCTTCCTGTTTTCATGTTAGCATGTAAGAAAGTGAGCTGGCGCCAGTCAGTCCGTGAGTTTATCAAAGTGCAGTTATCAATCACGGTTTTCCGATCATTTTTATTTAAAACCGTAATACTAACAGTCGGTAGTTTTACCACAATTACCATTATTATTCATTTATCGCGATGTAACATATGCAATCAATGTGCAGGACACTTTGAAATTAAATGTACGGTAAATTTTATGGTACATTTGTATTTTTATTTTCTTTGGATTCACTGGAACAGCCCCTATTTAGTTTTACTGTACAATTATATATCATATTTTTTGATTTATGTTTTAAATGTTTCACTTTCTGATAAGTGCTGTGATTCAAGCTGTAGTTTGTCAGTAGTGGAGGTTTGTTCCAGTCATTTACTGTATTTATGATCTCTTCTCACTGCATGCAAGACTGGTAAACGCAAACATCCATGCAAGATTCCTGCTGCATTCTGGGCCTGCCTTCACATCCTGTTGGCTGCAGCAGTTCGCCCAAAGCAGCTTGATCCAAAGGCACTTTGGGGCCCAGAAGAAAACAGGGTTCAAATATAGTACACAAAGTGGCGCCTGATCAGGGGCAGCACCGCCAGCAGCTTTAAATGCAACAAGCAGTGGGCACAACATGAAACAAAACGCACAGCCATAAACACACGCACACACACACTGCACTGATATCATGTATGCTAAGCTTCCCCCTCTCCTGAGATTAATGCTGTCTAACTATTGCTGACACCTGTTCTTTCTCCTTATGTAAGGGCTACACTTGGATGTCTCCGGAAATGGAAAATAAATAGTGCATGTCAGCGTCCAAAAGCATGGCTGTTGACTCCTTTCAAGTTCCTCATACTTGCAAATATGAACCAAAACTGGTTCTTGCACATATTTTAACGAGATCAATCAGCCAATCAAACCATTTCATTACTTTACTATTAGTAATATGGTGTAATGTACACAATACAATGATGCACACAAACTAATAACACATACTGTAAAAGGCTTCCACTTCAACATCTACAATTATAACAAATCTTTCCAAATTAAACAACGCTAGTTATGTGCCCTTTAATATCCGTTTACTTGACCCTTTGAATTGAAAATAAAACGACGGCAGGCAGCTCACCTGACATCTTGAAACTACCCCATCTAAGTCCCAAAAATAACCAGTGGAATTTAAGTTGTGTATATAACTCTAGAACACACCACGGTGTTGCCATTCTTTTCTCACGGAGAGCCCAACCTCAACAGTTGCTCTGGTAGATACACGGCAGAGGAAACACGTGTTTGTTGATTTCAGAGCTTGACATACAGTGGAACCTCCGAAAAACAAAATTGTCAGAGGACGGCGATGGAAAATCTCAGTGCAAAATAATTAATTTTAGTTATTTTTAAGTTGAACTCATGTGCAAAGTGCAGATTTCAAACAGACTACATGTAAGATTATTAATGTTCGCCATGATTTTGTCATTGTGTCGTCACATTTTACCTATTTGTAAGCAGTGTTGGGTTAGTTACAGAAAAACAGTAACTAGTTAGTTACTAGTTACTTTATTTCAAAAGTAACTCAGTTACTAACTCAGTTACTTACACCAAAAAGTAATGCGTTACTGTGAAAAGTAACTATTTAGTTACTTATATATTTTTTAATTTTTTAAGGCCCCATTTAATGCCCTTTATCCTTCATTTCAGTACTGTTATTGCACTGGAGAATAATACAATCTGTTTATCAACTTGACATGCATTTGTATCACTGAACTCTGCTAAGCAATGTGGTCTACATACAACACACAAAGACAAAGATATGTTTCAAAGGGCCGATTTGTTTCAGGCAAGAACAAATTGACAAAACTATTTTAAATAGCTGCAAAATAACATACATAAGTAACAAACAGCATAATAACAACATAGCTGTAAACCACGGAAGGCACACACTACATACACAAAGCCTAACCGGGCGTTTTTTTATCTCAAGGAATTCTGAAATAAAATCATGTCTGAAGCCCAGAACACTCTGCACATTTCCCCAGTTTTAGTTTAGAGATAAGGAAAGATTGGCCTGGCCCACTAGGATCCCTCTTTATGTTTGTGAACTTTATAGTCTATACATTTAGATTTATGTGATAATCAAACACTCTAGAAGTCTAGAATGAAAGAGCAACAGTATATAAGAGAATTGACAGAGTGTGTGTACTTTCAGTGCGCAGTGCCTCATTAAAATCCAGCCGTTGTTGCTTAGCAGGTGAAGTGTGTCTCTCTTTACTTTATGTTGCTTTTGTAGCTGTTTCAGCAGATTTGAATTGCTGTTCTGGGCAGTAGATAGGATCTTTGATCCAAGACACAACTTACACTCAACTAAAATGTTATTTTCTTGGTGGTCGACAAAAGAAAAGTATTGAGCATATCTCCATGTTAAGAAACTCGGCTTCAGGCTTCGCCATGATGTGTTGTTAGTAAACACAGACACGCCCCCTCTCTCACACACACACACACACACATACACACAGACAGTGCGCGGCGCGCCTCTTCCTTGTCGCCTCTTCCGCAGCCCTGCAATAAAACACACTCAGATCTTCTCAGTTTCTAGTCGATACTACATTAAAAATAACGTAAAATAACGCAGTAACGCATCATGTAGTAACGGTAACTGAGTTACTGAATATAAAAAATAACGCGTTAGATTACTATTTACCACCGAAAGTAACGGCGTTACAGTAACGCGTTACTTTGTACTTTTGGAAAAGTAAACATACAATGAAACATGACAGCTCTTACTTATTAGTGGGAAAAAATCTAATCAGTTAATCAAAGCATGAACAGACGTATGGTTGCAGAGAAGTTAGAGAGGCGAGCCAACAGTGCCATCAAGTGGCCAAGTGACACAAACCAAGATGCTTGCATCCAAGAAAAGCCATTCTGCGCTCTATCGCTGTATGTACTAACCTTGTCAAACAGCACTTATTTTTGGGAATGTTGCCCATGATCCATATTCCTTATGTGAGACAAAAACTCATCTTTCTATATTCTGAGCCTTCTAATTAGTGAAAACTGCTAATACTAGGCGGCTAACAATGTAGTTAAAAGGATTAATCTACAAACGTATTACTCCCATAAAGCCCTCTAAAAAACATCCAAAAAACGCCAACAACGCTCCATTTGCATGCCGTGATCTGCATATTCTATACTATAGCAACATTGTTATTAAAAGAGCTAAGACAGAAGAACTACTTTTCTGACATAGCGACACATCGCCTTGCTCACACTGCTCCTCCGACCATTAACCAGTAGCCAGCTACTAGCTACTTGAGCTTCTTCAGCTGCTGCTGTATTGCGTTTGTGTTTGTAAAAGTTAATGCTAAGACTATAAATCATGACTCTCACTTGTATAGTCAAAGGTTGTGGCACAAAGCCGAGAAGTTGATCAACGTTGAAATTCCACACACTGCGTAAAAATCTGACTCTTGCTTTTAACCTGGCTCTCTCCCTGAGCTTGGAACTCTCACAGGATGAGAGGGAAACGCTGTCTTGATTTTTCCTTATGTCTTGCCTAAATGGAACATTTGACGATAAAGAATCTTTGAAGACTTGAAGACTTAACAAATTGTTTCTTCCCGACCTCACTGAGGAGTGAGGAATATTCAGATTTCAGCAGCTCAAGGAGAGCACATGTGCTGAAAGATACAACATCCCATTAGTCGGCATCCCAGTGAGAGTGGACATTGTCACTGTTTTATATTCTTATTACATTAAAGAGGAGCTGCACTTTTTTGGAATTTTGATTATCATTCACAATTCTTAAGTGAGACAAGAACACTTATGTCTCACATAGTGTTACATGATAGTGATGTGCGTATCAATACTGAAATATCCATACCTAACGGCGATACTAGATGTTTATTCCTTAATATCGAAATATCGATACTTTTGATTGTTTAGTTATTTGAGATAATATATGTAATTAACAGGAACAAAAGTGTAAAGTCACTAAATCGTTGAGATCTTGTCTAAATAAAACGCGATTGGTGGGAACTACTTTTTTTTCCACTTAGGTAAATACGTAAGGCTCAAACACAGTGGTATACTGTGCTGGGCTCTGTCATTCAGTCTGTCATTTGTTTATTTAATAAAATGACTGGCAATTAAAATGAGTCACTCTGTATTATTGTTGGCAATCTGGAGACACGACATACAGAGTTGAATATAAGTAAGATAACGCATTTAGGGCAAATAACGCCATAATATTTTTCACCCTATGATCTTATAACATGTGAAGATGATTTCTCAAGACCAGCTCACTTGAAATGCACTACTTTTTACATTTTACCAGACACATTGAGTTTATTTGCACAAAGTATCGGTATCCCAATAGCAGCCTGAATTTTACTCGGTATTGGATCCACATCAGTGCTGCATGATAACACTCCAAATCTCTCATGATATTTGCCATGATTTGAGGTAGCAAACACAGTGCACTCTATTTTGACGGAAGTAATGTTTATTGCTATGTGCTCTGCGAAATCAATGCGCCAAGGAAAGAAGTTACAGAAATGCTTGAAGGGTAATTGCACTTATTTTATCCACAATCCCTATGTAAGAAAAGAACGCATATGTCATTCTTTTTTTATGCATTTGAAATAGACGGCACACGTCTATTGCGCCCATAAAACCCTCTAAGAAAACACCAACAATGCTCCATTTACATGCCGTGACATGAATATTAACCAAGTATTAGCAATATTCTTATTTTAAGCATAACGCTGAGGAACAGCGGTGCCATGATTCCAGAGAGGTAACTATCTTATTCAGCTAATGATATACTGAGCCAGTGAGCTGCTGCATTGCCTCTGAGCTCGTGAAAGTTTATTCTAGATTATAAATCATTTCTCTCACTTGTATTGTAGATAGTTGTGGCCATAAACAGTGAAGTTATTAACTTTGACATTCATCTTATTGTTGACACAGAGATGGTGAAAAAACCCCACATAAAAACGCTTGTTTGCATCCATTTTTTTTTTTCTTCTTTAACCTGCATGAGGATTATGATTAGGATTAGGATTCTCCATCTAAACGGGAAGATATATACATCCCATCAGTCGGCCTCATAGTGAGAGTAGACATTGTACAGTAAGTGATTGTTTCATTGTGTTCATAGTTTGTATTTCTTGTTCAGCACTTAGCGATAGTGCTACTTGCTGGATCTGCTTTTCACTCAGCTTCTAAAACGTGTAGCTCATTCTCTGTATATTCAAGGCTCAAAAATATAAGATTCTAGATCATAATTTGTCCCAAAGTAGTCCTTGTTGTCTTGCTATGGTTTGTGTTGTTGTTGAAGAAATAAACTAAATACATTAAATTAATAATTAAATTAATCAATATAGGTTGATTGGCAACACTAAATTGGCCCTAAGGTGTGAATGTGAGTGTGAATGTTGTCTGTCTATCTGTGTTGGCCCTGCGATGAGGTGGCGACTTGTCCAGGGTGTACACCGCCTTCCGCCCGATTGTAGCTGAGATAGGCTCCAGCGCCCCCCACGACCCTGAATGGAATAAGCGGTAGAAAATGGATGGATGGATGGATGGAATATTAATTAATTAATAATTAATTAAATTAATACTCAACTGTATGCGTAAAATGATCAGAATACACAAATATTATAGTTTATTGTGAATGTGCCTGTTACTACTGTTACGATCCGCTGCCCGGATCAGAGTTTGTTTATGTTTGTGTCACGTGTTTTCAGCACCTTGAGTTTAGTTTGTTTCTGTTGCCATGACGGCAGATTGTACGCACCTGCCTCTGGTTAGTGTTCGGGACGCGCACCTGTTGCCCGGGCGCTAATCAGAGGGCTATTTAGTCTTTGCTCTGGCCTCACTCTGTCTGGCTTCGTAGTTTGTTCCCATACAACTGATAACGACAACTTAGATTCCCGCTAGCTTTTCACGCTATGCCATTTTGCCTGCTAGCTCCCACGCTAGTCCTTTTGTTTTTGCCTTTTGCTATTTGCACGTCTTTTGTTTGATCCCCGTACGATTTATATGTTCAATAAATTATTTTCCTACCTGCAAGCTGTGTCCGAAGCCGTCTGCATCCTTGGGAGAACCACACCCGCATCACCATGCGACCACGTCGTTACAACTACATTACAAATATACTTACAGCATGTACCGTATATAAAATGTGGATGGAGGTTTTTGGATGTTTTTTAGATCGCTTTATTGGCGGAATAGATCGATTCCCATTAGCTCCATTGTTTGGTGACTTTTGCTAATGTTTGTTTACGAGTTAGAATGCAAAAAAAATTTAAAACATGTGCTTGTCCTACATTAAAATTGTGAACGATGTGCAAAATTCCCCAAAAAGTGTAGTTCCTCATCAAAATGACCAACATACTGTAAATAATATGCTATCATGAATGTGCCTGTCAGTACTTTACATGTATACATAGAGCATGTATAAAACATTGATGGAGGTGTTTGAGTGGTTTTTAGAGGGCTTTATGTGCAGTATAAATAATCAGATGCTCCTTAATAGCCGCCTCTTACTTGAGGTTTTTCACTATTTAGAACGCACAGAAAAGAGAAAGCTTTGTGTTCTTGTCTTACATAGAGTGTGGATGATGGGACAAAAGAACAATTAAAGTGTTGTTTTCTTCTAAATGTGGTAAAATGTGCCCTGTACAGATGTGTTAAAAATATAAGTTAATTCAATGAAAAAGTAAACTTATACATCAGTATTATGAGTTGTAACTTTGTAAACAATAACAAAAATTATTTTGTAATAATAATAAGAAGAAAGAGAAAATTATCCATCTAATCACTTTAGTTTTCAGTCATTTACAGACTGACTGTCTGTAGGTATCGATACTATTGATATTTAGACAAATAACCCCTTTATCTCATTGACATTTTAGCGGTCAGCATGGCTTCTTGTGTCCTCCTACTCCAACAGAAAAGTCTATAATTAGGTTATTAGTGATTTGGGGTTTCATAATGTATAACTATGAAGAGTTTAATGATAGTTATTTAGTTTGCAAGCAGCAGCCATTTCCTGAAAGTATGGGAAACAAATAAGTTTGAGAAACCGTAATGAAATAATTAGACTAGACAAAAGTGCCCCAGGATACAGGGTTACATTCTATTTCCCCGACTCACTAATTCACCTGACCACTAAAAATACAAAGTCAGAGTCCAGCTACTCTTTCATTCTTTTAATGGTGAGGTTGCATTCACCCTTTTTTCTGCTGTATGTTGAGGACTGGTGTTTAAACCTAAGGGCAGGAATTAGCAGCACACAATAGTTCCTTTGCCTCACAGGAACAAAGGTCAGTGACAGACAACTGATGAGTTGCTGAGAAAACACTTCAATAGTAAAACGGGGAAAAAACATACAAACGGTGAAGGAAAACCAAAGCAAAATGTCTAAGCAAGTGATCTATAGGCCTGCTTAAAAGGAAGAGGAAATATGTTTAAATATTCTCAGTGGGGAAAAATGATGAAAAGACTGTCAGGACAACAAAGTCACTTCTCAGTTCCTTTGGCAAGGATGCACTTCCCACATTGTAACCCAAGAGGGGCCTGTGTGCTGCAAAATAACATTTAAAAGTCCACTGGCCTTTATCCCAAAAAGCAATATGTCATATGCACATTGCTGCTTCCTCTGCTTGATGTCATCGGCTGAAGGAAGTAGCAGAATTATGGGAAGTCAAAGAGAGTCGAGCAGTGGAAAACAGAGGGATGACCTTTGCAATTCAACTCCTCCAGCTTTTAAAATCATCACTGCCGACTTGGGAAGCGTTCTCTGTGAAGTTGTGGGTGGGGTATAGGTGGACGTCTGAGGTGAGAGTTGAAAGTGAGCGCTTGCGGGTTCGAAGATGCACCACATGCAAAAGCTTTTAAAGAAATGTAATGTGAGACACATATGGCAAAAAACTGAGAAAACGGTCAGTGGCAGTTTCTATATGGTAATGACGATTGTTTTATTTCAAGCAATTTTTCTACCAATGTTGTTAGTTGCAGTGACAACAAAAATACACTACTAACTACATATACTTTCAAATTAAATAAAAGGTAAAACAAGTAAAATTTATAAGCGTAGGCCTAAATTTACCCCATGCCTTTGGTAAACGCCGGAGTGAGAAGAGGTTTTAAGTTTATAAGCGCAGGCCTAAATTTACCGCATGCCTTTGGTAAGCGCCGGAGTGAGAAGAGGTTTTGAATTAATTACCGCCCCGGCGCTAATTCAAGGAAATACGGTATGCAACATTTTGACCAAAGAACCACCATTACATGTTAAGTAGACCACAAGGAAGTGTTTTAAATGTAGAAAAAGACATGAATAATATTACCCCTTTAAGCAATTTTGATTGTATTGGCCATATGAATTGTCAGTCAATCATCAAGAAATGATTTTCCCTAATGAGCTTAAATATTGTGCTCCCAGATTCTGAACTTCCACAGTATCCTGTGCTGGCAAAAACATCCGATTCCAACATTCATTGAACGCGGTCTCTAATAGTATGTGTCAGTTCTAATGGGATCACTATCTTCCTGTCAGACATGCTTTAGCAGCACGAGCAGGAAAACTCCACCTCAGCTTCAACCTCTTCCTTTGACAAACAGCATCCTTGTGAAGGTTAAAGCAACACACTACTTAAATGTTTTAAAGTTTGGGTTAAGCCAACAGACATTTGACTGTGTCCCTTGTCCCTCCCTCCAGGAGTACGAGGTTGAGAGTTTGTCCAATCAGAGCGGGAGCTTGGCTTCCATTGCTGGCAGTAAGTAGAGCCCAGTCACTGTGAACTTTGACCCCTGTCAAGGCTTCTCTTTGTCATCGCTTCTGTTCATTATCTTTACAAACAGATCTTATAGGCGCAGCCAAGGCGTGGATGGTGTTCAGCTTTGGGAGGCTTAAAGATCTCCTCTGTGCTATTTGTAGATGATGTACAACTTTTTTTTTTTTCTGCTGTCATTTCCAGCCAATGTTTAATAATATTCTAATATACCTTTCTTTTTAAAGTGAAGTAAACAAACATACAAAAAATGATAGGTTGTGGAGATTGTGCACCAAAGAAAATTGTGTCTAACAATGCCCTGTTTGTCATGTCTTGTTTTGTCCACCAGTGGGCTTAGACTATTAACCTTTGAATCAGTTAGAATTATTGATAATCAAATAGCTATTTAAATAATTTAAAGGGGAAGTGCACTTTTTTGAAATTTGTGCTCGCTTCTATAAGCAGCAGTTCTTCCTCCGTATATTTAGTTTAAAAAAGATAAGGCTATGAGTCCTCATTTGTCCAAAAAATAGTAATCTTTGTTGTCTACTACCAAGTTTGCCATGTTTAGAAAACACACTTGCGTTTGATTCAGGGAGTAGGAACATATTTGTTGCAGGAAGTCGGAAGTGCGCTGCTATGGAAACGGAAATAAATGTGCCAAATAATTAGTTCCGGCGGTGCATAAAATGACCAAAATATGGTAAATATTGTACATATTACATATTGTTATGCTTGTGTCTGTTACTACATTATATATAGACTTGCAGTGTGTATATAAAACATTGATGGAGGGTTTTGAAGTTGTTTTAGAGGGCTTTGAAGGCTACAACTGTGAATACCATTAGTCGCATCTTGCCAGCATTTTTTATCATCTTTAAAATCCTAAAAAAAAAAAGACGTGTTCTTGTCTCTCAAAATACCATAATTTATGTCACCACATGACCATTGCTAGAGAAATACTATACAGGAACACATTTACGCCCTACTGGGCATTGAATCATCTCAACAGTATACAAAACAGGTTATTTTCTGACGCATTTAAAAATCAATTAAAACGTATCAGCAATTAAAACATATCTTATGTGGTACTGTCAAAATTGAAATTGCAAAAATCATATTGAAAGTGAAAAAATTAAATATTTGAACTCACAATTGTAGTACCTATTCGACACCGTATAAGCCAGTGGTACCCCTCGTCGTCGGCTTATTCGAGTGGAAATGGCAGGCATTTCCCCATTTCATCGCCAGAACAGCTGAGCGAGCTTCCGGGGTTGGCCGACATCGTCTCACAAGATGCAATTTCTCTTTAATTATCCTTCTTGAAAATGGCTTTGCAAATATATATCTGCCACCTAGTCAACGCTTTGTTCTCTTTTTCTGCTATCCCGGTATGGCTGCGGTGCAACACTTCCCGCGTCCTGCTAAATTGAAACTTGTGAATGATACTTACTTTGGAATGGCAAGTTAGTATCCAATCACAGTCTCGTTAACATCAGCCTACTTAGATAGGCTACTGTCAACAACTTGTGATCTGATTGCGAATGTCTCTCAACTCTATGTGTTCTCAAATTCATCCGCTAACGGTCCCGATGAGTATCCAATCACACGATGCGTAAATGTCACGTTCAACGTGAGGCCATTGAGAAGGCCTTACTGACAACAACTCGTGATCTGATTGGCTACGGTAACTGTCTATCACGTGTATATCCCCCTTCACTTACAGCATACGGACGCCCGCATTGTTGATTCTGAAGGCCTCGGGCAGATCTCGTACAGCATGGCAACATAAGATAGCTGAATTCTGATTGGTTACAAACTAAAACTAAAAACAACAGCACTGGAAGGAGCATAATATGACATTAAGAGAATATGAATACTTGTAGATATTTAGGGAAAGTAAACTAAAAAATAATTATATCTTTAATTATGATCATGATTTCTGGTCTCTCATCTCCGCTCTTTTTTATCTCATTATTACTAGAGGGCAATGAACACCTAAACATGCTACACTACACAACGTAGGAGGATACAAGGAAGCCATGCTAACCTCTAAGGTAGAGCTTTTGAATGTAAACAGGAGTGGTTGAATCGATACAAATAATAATAATAACAATACCAAGCACTGTATCAGTCGATGCTACAGTGATTAGATCAACACTTTTTTTTCATCATCACAAAATCGTTTTTGTTATTTATTACAAACTAAAGAAATATGTCCTTTGACACAGAAGGACTTTAAGGGCAAAAACCAAAGGATTTAAATCACAACGAATAGTAGTTTGTGTTGATGTTTAGACATTATGCCCTACAGACTTTATTCTTTGCTCAAAATATTGCATGTAATAAAAGAGCATGAGGAAATAACTAAACTATTTATTTGATTTTGTCACACCAAAATACTGTGTTTTTGTTTGTTTATAATTGTGATCAAAAATGTAATCATTCAATGATTTAGAAAATTTGAAGTATCAGTCTCAGCACTGGTATCACCAATGGTGCCCCTGTAACTACAAATGTGTAGTATCACCCAAAACTCAGGTAAAGTATTAAACAACAGAATATTAAGTGATTTTTACATTTGAAAAGAAGTGTAGCTGGAACATGTTACAACAGAAAGTAACCAGGTATTAACGGTAAATTATCAAGTAGATTAATAATAGTTTTAGGAAAATAATACAACTGGAAATTATGCAATGTATTACCCCATTTGTCAGCAGCTAAATTGGCAGCCATTGTAACCTGTTCTGAAATGCTTCGATTACCATTTATATGCCAAATAATATATTGTGATATACATCGTTATTGCAGGAGCCTTAGATTTTTAGGCCATATTGCCCGTCCTACTCATTAGCCAGATGTGGGATGAGAGAAAAGACAGGAGCCCTTACACACTGTGTGAATTCACATCCATCTGCTAAGTTAAAGAATATGGTGCACTATAAAGCACTTCACTTGTTCCTTGCATGAAGTCTACACTGTGCAAGGTATTAAAACAGAAGCTCAGACTCAGTAAAGCTGAGGCGGTGCTCCAATAAATGGAAGTCAATGTTTTCACCATATGTTGTAGAAGTTTGGCACTTATCCAAAATCACACTTTACGGCGCTTCTTGTTTTTAAAATAGTTGGTGTTTTTTTGTACCAGCTTTTGAACAACTTTTTGAGAATTTAGGTTGAGTTTTCTTTCTAGCAGCTAGCTAACAACAAAACCATCACGTCTTTCTTGGAAAAGATGGTTTGACTGTCATTAAAGTAGTAAAATAATGTGGGATTGCAATATAAAATTTTGCCACCGAGAACGAAACCTGAGGAGCCACCACTTCATCATGTCCTAGTATTTGGTCACCATTGGTCTATGAAAGTCCTTGAAGTGTTTCTGTGGCTCCAAGGAGCCGACAGTTGAAAGGTGATATTTTAACTGAGCGAGCTTAGCATTGCTTCATCTACTCTGAAATTACCACCAAGCATATTCTGCATCAACATCAATCTCTAACTGCTGTCTGATTGTGATCAACTACAATGTTTGTTATTCTAAGTATTAATTCCTGATTTGGTTGGGTGGTCCTTGTAAAGTACAGTATACTAATAGATCTGTATTTATATAGCGCTTTACTATACTTGGAATGATACACAAAGCGCTTTACATTATACGTCACATTCATCCATTCACACACGGATGGCGAAAGTTACCATGCAAGGTGCTAACCACAACCCATCGGGAGAAAGGGTGAAGTGTCTTTCCTAAAGACAAAACGTGTGTGACTCGAACCCGGATCCCTCAAGTTGCTGGCACGGCCGCTCTACCATCATCTAATATACAAGAAAAGACCAACCTTGCGTGCTTATTGAAGGACATTTAGATGTTAATTGTCTGTATAGCTTTGCACAAACGCGCATAAACATGCTGCAGGACTGTTTGTATTGGAGCATCTAGATGCAAGCTTATATCCTCCAATACTTGTTGTTTTGCTGATATCGGACCGATAGCCGATGTCAATACTGTATCGGATTGGGACACCCCTAGTTTTATTCTGGCAGATTATAAAAAATCAAACAAAATTAACTTGACTTGGAGTGGGTGGGGCACTGTCTCGTATAACCAATGAACACAGATAACTATTTTAAGTGAAACTTTGAGCAGTATTCTGAAGCATTTTCCCTAGTTGTAGGTCAGCAATGTCAGACCTCTCATGTGTCTGGAACAAGAGTACTGTCTAGACTGATTATAAAAATACACACCCCTATCAAGATGAATATAGTCTAAATTTAGGCCTAAAACTCCAATACAATACAAAGCCTCCCACATGATCAAACAATGAATATTTTAATTAGCTTTTAGTGAAATCGAGTGATTTAAAGCGACGCTGTGATGTTTGTATCCGAGAGGAAGCTATCATCACATCCAAGTGTGCTGTTTGCAAGACATACTTGGACACACTTGAATGTCATACGGCCAGGTTTCCGAGGGGTGCTGTCATCATAGACATTAGTCAGCTGGTGTGACCCCCCCCCACCGTTACTCCGGCCCATTGCAGATGAGTCATGATGAGTACAAACAATCATTACTAAGTCGCACACAGGAAGTCATTAGCCACATTTACATTGGAGTGAGTTAGACGAATGCAGAGTGATTCTCAAAGGGTACTTAGTGGTCACAATCATCACAATCTGAAATCACCCCTTTCCCATAGTTGGAGTGAGACAGAGACAAATGAATGCGTGGCCCTTAGGTTCCGGGAGGTCAGCAAGGCTTTACTCTCGACAGCTAGACCTCCCTTGTAATGTGACACGAGACAACCACTTATAGCCCCATGTCCAGGACCCCTGAAGGACAAGGCAAGTGTCAAGTACTGTGTTTATAAGGGTCAGCCCATTTTGGGACGCGAGTACTCCCCAAGGTGCATTTACTGCTTTTGTCTACCACATTTTAGTCGTTCCTCCAATGCAAAAAGAAATGTGTTTCAGTGATTGCCTGTGAATATTCTCAATCATTGTATTCTCAGGGCATTGGACTGTTCAGATTGCCTTAAAAGACATTTCACCTGTCATCCGAGCAGGCTTCAATATTTCATCCTCTTAAACTTTGATAGAGCATATTTAGTCAGAGGGAGTGGTGCAGGATCCATTGTATTTATTCTGTCAGATAGAGGCATGCCCCAAAAAGAATAGCTTAATTATTTGTGGTGCAAAAATGACAGTCGTTAAGATAAGATACAGATAAGATGGATTGCGGCTTATTATAACTTTTCTTGTTATTAGCATGAACTGATGACGTTTACTTCGGATGAGAGGTGAAATGTCTTCTGAAGGCAACCTGAATAGTCAAGTTACGATTGATTCAATGCCCTGAAAAGTTTCAGAGATTTTTGTCTGACTATAAGATTCAAAAGTTTGGAAAACAAACTGTTACACCGAAAAAAAAGCACAAGACTTAAGGAAGTAAGAGAAAATTCAAGGCACTTTTGATGCCAACTACACAAATGCAAATCAAGTTAAATGGAGATCAGGAATAAGTACTTTTTTTTTTTAAATATTTTATTCATTAAAAAGGTCATACTTAAACATAGGAATTAAACACATTTGTATTGACCAAATGTAAACACATGTATTCTTGTAAGAGTGTCAATATTGATACTGTGGGAATGAATTATCAGTAATGTTCCTACTCCCCATTGTACATGGTGAATTGGGTAAATGTCAGAAACATGCAGGGGGTTAGGGGTTATAGGAATCTGATAATCCCTTTATTTCCCAGAAAAAATCCCATATTTTGACTGCATTGGTTAAAACTGGGACTGTCTAATGAATAAAACATTTAATTGCGATAATCTAATTTTCTACATAGCTAAATTATAATTAATCGCAGATAGAAGTTTTTATCTTTATTTTTATTAGAGTTACTTCAACATATAATTTTCCTGTGTGCAGCGATCACTTAGTAAAATGTCACAATTGAACATTTGATTTATTTGAGAAACTTTGTAATGCAATTGAGTTTATTCTATACTATATTAAAAGTGTTTGAGAGCAGACCTAAACCTAAACAAGGACAAGAGATCCCATTAGTTTGTGCTACTTTGTGGTTGGCTAAATATAAATACGAAAACCTGGTTGTGCAAAACCTGGTTGTGCAAATAAACTAACATCATGTTAAGTCCTAGAAATAAATATTGTGATTGTTGATTTTCATTGTCCATTGTCATAACATAAACTAAAAGCTTAGTTATTGTTGTTGTGCAGGAAAGCCAAGTGCTTTATTTAACACAGATGACCACATTATAAAATATTTGGGGCTATTCCTTAGCATCAAGAAAATATCCTTTATAGTATTAATAAACTAGATGAATAAATCTCCCGTAGGCTCAACGTTGAATCTTGATATTGCTAGCAAACATTGCTGAACAATAGGGACGTCTACAGCCAAATAATGAGACAACATATGAACTTAACACCATAAAAACAACTGCAGACATGAATTGCAGGTGACAGACTAATATTTGTAGCAGAAAATAAACTGAAAACACATGTATCGTTTTTTCTCGTTTAAGTCACAATCCCAAAAGCACGGCACTCATTAATGTCAAATACGTTACTTAGCCATCCACAAATAAGTCCAACGTTGTCTTTCACGGATTAATGCTTAATTTGTGGATCCCTTCAGATGTAAGGTCAGGATGTGCTTCCAATCTTTTCTTCTCTAAATCCTTGTGATAGTGAAATAAAGGGAGCTTATAGCGAGCAGTAAAATCTTGGTGATGACTAAATCTTTCAAAAATGATTTTTCTTAAGAGTGTATAAATCTTCTCCATTCTATTTAACATATTTTTTTCATGATCGTTTGTATATTTGGCTATCAACCATTTCAAAATACGCCCAAGTCTGCACTGATGCATGTAAAAAAACCAGTAGCCTAATGTGACATTACAGTAGACCATTGCCTGAAACCCAGATGTGCCACGAGGTCATGTGATTGCAACCCAGCAATTAGTTGGCATAGTGAATGTCACAGTGAACCCTGTAAAATGCGACCAAAACATCAGGTCTGACTCACTTGCATTAGCTTATAGCTAGAGATGGATATAACTTTGTTTTTCCAAGCATGGGAAGGAAAAAAGTGAGTGTGAACGGCAGTGTTGAGAAGAAGAAGTGGATGATATCTATTGAATTAAAGAAAAAATATAGTTAAAAATAACTCTAAACTTCTATTTAGCTAACTTGCTAAAATAGTTGGATCATACTCTAGCACTGCTAGTTTGCACCATACTGAAGAAGAATGACTCTAATGCCAGCTCAGGATGTTAAAGTAATATTATCATGGCATTTGTACCTGAAAATATGGAGAAGCTGCTGATGGTGTGTTTTGACTGAAAAGCAGCTGGACGAAGATATCGTTAAAGTCCAACTGTAGTTGTTTTCAAACCACATTTTATTGTATTGTTTTTCATAAAATAGTTTCTATCTTAAAGTTAATGTTAATGTTACATGTTAAAATGGGGCTGTTTCTAATACCCTCCATCCATCCATTTTCTACCGCTTATTCCCTTCGGGGTCGCGGGGGGCGCTGGAGCCTATCTCAGCTACAATCGGGCGGAAGGCCTTTTACACCCTGGACAAGTCGCCACCTCATCGCAGGGCCAACCAACACAGATAGACAGACAACATTCACACTCACATTCACACACTAGGGCCAATTTAGTGTTGCCAATCAACCTATTGATTTTAATTAATTGTAAGTAGTTGATTGGAGATACAAGTGTTTTGAGCTAAGCGCTCAGTCACAGAACCAATTAGCGACTGTACTATAAACATGGGAATAGACAATTTGTATTATGCAAAGGTTGTTGTTTTTTAAAACATTATGCTTTTTTAAGCAGCTCGATGCAAAATGAACTCTTTTAAACACTCTTTTACTGATACACACACACTATCGCTCACATCACCAAATGTACTCTCCCACACATGCTTACCGCTTCCTACACAGGCTTACTTTAAAATCAAAAATACAAAATTTTTTATAAAAAAAATTGGCTGGGTTTGTATTGGCCGCATGTAACTGTTTTGGGTGGCCTACCGTTATAACATTGAATTACGGGAGTGGTCCGTTTTTTACTGGACACTTTTATGAGCGTAATTTCACATTTTTGGTAGACAAACGGTTGCTAAAATGAACAAAATTTGATTTTAATCAATAGTATGACAGTTTGGACATTGGACACCTTCAAATATTGTATTCTACTTGACTCAGCTATGGCACACATTACGGTAAAAGAGTATATGAGCCACAAAGAGGAGCATTGTGATTCATGTGGGTCACTTGGGGGTCTGAATCTCCTCGCCAAAAACAGCCTAGAAATCTCAATAAACAATGTCTGACGAAAGATGGCATGTCCACAGTAAAGACACACAAAATGAAAAGCTCAATCACACAAATGGAATCGGCTTTCAATTTGTAGCAGCCCTCAACGAGTAAACCAGGCCTAGCCACAAAAATGTCTTTTTTTTTTTTTGTTTAGCTTGGCCGAATTATGACTGACAAGATTTTCTCATATTTCTCCATCTCAACATCGACGACCTCTTCTAGATTTCCATGTATTGTAACCCTCCCCTGAACCCTACACAAGAGTAATCTGATAAGAAAATAGGTCTTAAATCTAAGCAAATATCACGTGGACCACGATATAAACATGCTACATGCATGAGTGATGTTTTAGAGGATTTCCATCCTGCCCTACAACCGCACTCACGGGAGAAGTAAGATGGTATTGAGGTTTTTATTCCAACTATACTTTCATTGACCCGTCAGTCAAATCATTTCTACGCATATCTTTCTATCGCAGACATGTTTGCTATCTGTTGTTTGATCTTTACAGGACTTCCTGCACATGTGCGGATCAGATCTACCACCCAATATCTAAACTGCAAACAAAATGCTTCAGACTTCTGGAAATCTAATTTAGGGTATTCATTTCAATATGTTTTATGTTGACAGACAGATATTCTCCATGGAACTGCATGATGCATGATTTTTTTTTTGCAACGCTTGGTCACAGAATGTTCAGTTTTTCATACAATATATGATGAAGATATGCAAAATTGTTTAAATAATAATTAAATAACAACATAATAATTCAAAATATTGTGACATTTATATGAATATATTGACAAAGAGACACTTATGTTACCATAGAATCCACAGAATGTACTGTAAAACATCAGATTATATGGCTGTGTATGTAAAATGTTCAATATAATCTCTTATAAAAGGCCAGTAGGCCTATAGACCAGTAAGAGCTAGCAGCTATGCAACAGCTCAGTACACAATAGCGGGCAAGATAGACATATGTGATAAGTATCCTACTTACACAATAATGCAGTCTAAAACAGTACATTTGTCAATATAAACAAGTATCAAATAATTATAGTTGCATTTGACTTACACATACAGAGGCGTATTAGAAAGTATCCAGTAACAAATGTGTCCGCATCATTTACTGACTGCATCATGAACTTCATGAATTATTGTGGCCACTAGGTGTTAAACAATTACCACTCCACTTCAACTTAAATAAAACATGAGTCCATTACAGACAGTTAATAATACATGTTAGTTTTTCATACCTACCAGTGTTCTCTGCTCAACTAATTTCACATGATTATGCCTTTTTTAACATCTCACACTACAAAATACTGTATTAAATTTATGTATGACTCTTGCTGATGTCATCATTTCGATATTGGTATTGACCAATACGGAAGGCTCCAATATCAGTATCGTATCAGAAGTAAAAGAGTTGTATTGAGACACCCTACCGGTCGACAACCTATTTGCTATGCTATATTCAGAGCATTTTTCCGAATAATGAAGACATTTAAAGTACCAGAAGAGTGGAAAAAACAAATTAACTTTATATGCTTAATTGGGGTTTATTGTATCTGTTAAACCATATCCAATTGTATTTATAATCCGGCAAGTATGTGAAAACACAGTTTAAACCAGACCTGGGCATTCTGCGGCCCGCGGGCCACATCAGGCCCTATGTACGCCCCTGTCCGGCCCGCGTGAGGCCAATCATAAATTACAAAATACATTTTAAAAAGTATCTATGTCGAGTGTGCAATACAACGGTGTTGCTTTTGTTTTGAAAAGCGTTATTTGTATTACTTCCGTGTGGACGTATGCGCGTGTGTGATTGTGAGTGAATGTGAACAGCGGCAATCACAAATTACAAAATAAAGTTTAAAAAACATCTATGTCGTGCGTGTAATACAACTGTGCTGCTTTTATTTTGAAAAGTGTTATTTATGGGCGTGCAATACAACTGTGCTGCTTTTATTTTGAAAAGTGTTATTTATGGGCGTATGTCCGGGTGTAACCTGTGAGTGAACGTGCACAGCGACAAGTGATGAGACGCTAAAAAGAGAAAAGTTGATGACGAATGCCGTGTTTCTAACAAGACATGGACTGCCAAGTATTTCTTTACAGAAATTAAAGGTAAAGTCGTGTGCTTAATTTGTGGTACACAGGTTGCTGTGTTTAAAGAATATAATTTGAATCGCCACTACACGACAAAACAGGAGAAAAAATACCGGAATATGTCTGATGAAGAGCGCGCAAGGGAGGCTGATGCGTTGATGGTAAAACTGCAAACCCAACAAGGACTTTTTGCCAAATTTCACACCCCCAGAGATGCAGCTGTCAGGACAAGTTTCGTCATTTCTCACAAAACCGCCAGAAAAAGTAAGGCGTTTTCTGACGGAGAGTTTATTAAGGAGTGCATATTGGACTCTATTTCGCTGATGTGCCCGGAGACTTTGACTGTTTTTCGCTGGCTTTGGATGAGAGCTGCGATGTACGTGACACCGCCCAGCTGCTCATCTTCTTACGTGGGATAACTACAGACTTTCAAATCACGAAGGAGCTGGCAGCCATGCAGTCAATTAAAGAGACAACCACATTTAATGACTTGTTCACAGAGTGTTTGGACATGTTAGGACTGAAATGGGACAAGCTGGCAGGTGTGGCAATCCAATCCAATCCACTTTATTTATATAGCACATTTAAACTACAAAATATTTCCAAAGTGCTGCACAACAATATTAAAAACAATATTAAAATATTATCCTTAGCTCCACCAATGACCGAATAAAAACAAAAAATAATTATATAAAAAACCAATATAAAAACCAATATAAAATAAATATGATTAAAAACTATTTTTAACAACAGATGGTTGTCCAAATCTGACGGGGAAAAATGTTGGATAATGCAGGATAAAGTGACAGAAATTAACCCTGTGCAGAAATGGAAATGTTTGCATTGTATTATACATCAGGAAGTGTTGTGTAAGACAGTGTTAAAAATAAAACCATCAAAAGCAATCTGCTTTTGTATGAAGTTAAGTTAGGTTAAATGAAATTATTATTATTATTAATTATTATTATTATTATTATTATTATTATTTATCTTACGGTATATCAAAAATAATATTGAGCAAAATTTAATTGAAATATTGTCGGTGTGGCCCTCCAGCAGTGCTCGGGTTGCTTATGCGGCCCACATTAAAAATTAATTGCCCACCCCTGGTTTAAACATTACAAAATGCCACATCACAATAGTAACACTCTGACAATGTTATTAGATCATTCATACTGGAAATACGCAAAAATTGGAAAGAGATGTGGTGTTTATCAATCATAACCTTATGTAAGTAAAGAACACATATGCTTGGCTTTTTTTATGCATTCAAAATCGTAATTAAATAGCTAACAATTGTCAACAGATCGAAGGTCTTCTGTTGCACTCATACTCTCTCTAAAAATATCCAGAAAGCGCCAACAATACTCCATTTAATGTCGTGACCTGAAAATTAACCAAATATGAGCGATATTGTTATCATAAGGGACAGCCCATACAGACTATTTTAGAGCCACATTGATAGCTGTTTACGCTGCTACTGTTGACACACTATAGGATGGCAGCTGCTTCTGCTTCGTTTCAAACTTGCTAAAAGTAAATTCTAGATTATAATTCATGCATCTCTCACCTGGTAGTAGACAGATATGGCCATGGACCGACAGACTGGTCGACTTTCACATCCCCGAGGTGGCGAAAAAGACAAAAAGACGCTTGTTGCAGGAACTTTTTTAAACCATTCATGAGGATTGCGATTAATTCTTCATCAAGCGGGATTATGTAAGCATCCTGTCGGTCTGCATCCCAGCGAGAGTGGAAATATTACAGTAAGTGTTTGTTTTATTATGGTTTAAAATGGTTAGTTTGTATGTTTAGCACTTAGCTATGCTGCAGATTATGAAGTCACAATTAAGCTGCATCTGCTGGGTAGCAGTCGGCTTCTAAAATTTATTGCTAATCCACTTTGGGTTTGGGCTCAAAAATATAAGGTCCTGGATCATAATTTTTCCTAAAGTAATCTTTGTTGGGTCTCACAAAGTTTGCTTGACTAGCATTGTTGTTGGTGGGGAAGGGATCTTTGGTCCCAAGTACGACGTCAAGGGACTGGCTTTCTCATTATCCCTCAAAATGGCTCTCTGTGAGATTGATACTATTTTGATCATATCTATTTATTTGCAAACTTTGAAAGTCTTTAGGTGTCAAAAAGCATATACATATATATATATGATAATGGCCTTAATATAGAGGCAACTTGTTTTTCTACTCTACTGGTACTTTAAATGACATTGATGTAATATTAAAGACATTATTGGATATACTTGAAGTAATTACCATTTCTCACCTTCTAACAAACTGCTTAATCAGCATTAAACTTAAAAATATATTATTAGTGTAATTTCTTCTTTAATAAATACCGTCCTGAGAACCAGAGTCCTCTCCAGTGGGCATTTTTTGTGGTCTATTTATTTTGTTATGGTTAAACATTTACAAGAAATTAGTCGAATTAAAACATTTTTACTATTTGAAATGAATGGGCGATTTTTCAAACGACAACATATCCCACATTTCTCAACCGATTCAAACATTCCACCATCAAAACATTCCACCTAATTCAGGACATTCATGCAACCGTTCCAAAGTCAAAATGTTAATCAGTTCCTAGCATGTTAACGTTAGTATTTTCAAGTTAGCATGCTAGCTTTTTTTTTGCTAATTTTGCAGGTATATAGTACACCTCAGAATCATGTATGTCGGTACTGTTAGCATTGACATGCACTTTCGGTAGAAATCGCATTTTCTATATTTGTTTTATAGAAGACTGTTTTTGCTATATTTAACAAATCTCCTGTACGTGTCAATCGAGGCCGAGCCACAGTGGCGACACACTGGTCGTCCAAACCCCCTGAGGCATCAGGCCTCATAATCTGGGATCTACACGTCAACACACATGAAACATGAAAGACTGCAGCAGATGAGAGCACAACATTTGATTCAAAGTCATAGTTCATTGAACTGAAAAAGACAGTGCTGTGTGGTTCTGAGAAATGCTATGACGACACTTGGTCAGCTGGAAGATTTTTAGCAGCATTTACTTCAAACAGTTTTATTAATGCAATGAAAATAGAAAGAGGTGTACAACACAGACATAGTCCCCTGGCAACATAAATAAACATCCCCCATTCAAGCCACACACACCGCACTCTTTGAATGAAGGTATAATGTGATTCCCTTTAGACTTGTTGTATGTGCCCTTTAACCCAGGCCTCCCTCGCCAGCATTCACAAGATTTTCACGACAAACTTCACCTAACTTGAAGTTGATGTTACCCTCTGTGAACGATGTATTGTTCCTCTGACAAAACTTTGCAAAAAATAGAACATAAATGAAGCACTGCTTTTTATGGCAGTTCATTGTTTGGTGTTACACTGAAATTATTTCCACCACAAACAATGACACTTTATCATAGGCCCATGAAGTCTAACGTCCTGTCATGACTTTTTCTGGGTGGATTTCTGATAAATCTATGGGCCAATTTGAAATGTGGACTTAACATTTAGGACATAGTCAGCCATAAACACACGTTTATTACTATTGTTATTGTTATCATCCGCCCTGCAGGGGGAAACAGTGGAGCGTACGCAGCAGTAAAACAAGACGTCTTTGTATAAAGAAGACAAACACATTTGTACTACATCAAATAGATTTGGCACTAACTGTTAGGAAATGGGCGGTGGTATGCATTGTAACTCTTCTCCGAAATTACTATGCAATACGCATTAAGAATTAAACACAGGAAGTGACTCTCGTGTCATGCATTCACTCCATAAGCAATCAGTATTTGCGTTATGAGCGGAGTTTTACATATTTATGGCACGTTGGGCTTGCATGTAAAATGTGTAAAACGGTATAATCTCTGATACGCTCCTGCAGCGTGTTTACTTGTGCAAAGCAGGACAGCCAGTTAACATCTAAATGTCCTCCAATAAGCACACAAGTTTGGTAATTACTTGTATTTTTGTCAAGTCGTTTACAAAACGCAGCACAGTGATGCAGTGGTTAGTGCTCATGGCTCACAATAAGAAGGTCTTGAGGTGTGGAGTTTGCATGTTCTTTGTGTGACTGTGTGGGTTCTCTATGGGTACTCCGGCTTCCTGATTGGCAACACTAAATTGGCCTTAGTGGTTGCCTGTCTATTTGTGTTGGCCCTGTGATGAGGTGGCAACTTTTCCAGGGTGTACAACAGTGCAGCTCGGGTAGGCATCCATCCCATCCAGCTGAATCGAGCAACGTCGAGAGGGAAAACCGGTAGACAATGGATGGATGGATAGCATTTACAAATGGTAAACATGGTAGGCTATAGGCTGCTAGGAGCTAGCAGCTAAGCAAACAATAGCACACAAGCTAGGCTTATGTAATAAGTGTCCTTCATTGAACAATATTGCTGTCTAAAGCAGCACATCTGTCAATATAAACAAGTCTCAAATAATAATTTTATATGCCATGACCTTAAGGTAATGATTTATTGTTGGCATTGATGTCACCAAAAACACTACTCTTAAACCTACAGTAAAGACAGAATAAGGCCATTCCGGATGGTTAATAATAAATGGTTTACTGTTTTTCACACCTACAATTGTTCTATGTGACAAAATTTCACTTGATAAAACCTTTTTTAACATTCCACACTGCAAAATAATAAAAGTATGTATGATGCCTGCGGATATTGTATCAGTTCAATATCGGTATCGGCCAATACAATGATTGTATCAATATACCCTTATGCATTACAACGTGCAGAACACTTCCACAAGCGAATAGCTGCAGCCTGATCAAAGGATGAAGCTAAACTTTCCATAGCTGAAACAAGTTGAGACTGAATCAGTAAAGAGTGTGCTCCATTTTTCTCAAGAATTTTAAAGATTCCTTTTGTCAATTTCTGTTTTGAGATGCGATTAACAAGCAATTGTGCGCATTTACCAATGATATATTAACAATCTCTAGTCACTACCTCTCCAATAAAGTTGTGTTTGTTCATTTCGCAGCTCTTTCACAATGTGAAAACAACAAGCTCCAGCGGTAACAAAGTTGAGCTGGTGAACATGAACCAAAACTATGCACACAATGACACCGGGAGATTCTTTCCTTAACTCCTGGCTATATTGGGGTTGCGATCCACAGCGCTTTATACTTTCCTCCTGTCAAAGTCGCAGTGACCCAAGCAGAACCAAAAATACCTCCAAATAGACATACACCCAACACAGTTTGTTACTCTGATCAATATCCATCCATCCATCCATTTTCTACCGCTTATTCCCTTCGGGGTCGCGGGGGGCGCTGGAGCCTATCTCAGCTACAATCGGGCGGAAGGCGGGGTACACCCTGGACAAGTCGCCACCTCATCGCAGGGCCAACACAGATAGACAGACAACATTCACACTCACATTCACACACTAGGGCCAATTTAGTGTTGCCAATAAACCTATCCCCAGGTGCATGTCTTTGGAGGTGGGAGGAAGCCGGAGTACCCAGAGGGAACCCACGCAGTCACGGGGAGAACATGCAAACTCCACACAGAAAGATCCCGAGCATGGGATTGAACCCCAGACTACTCAGCACCTTCGTATTGTGAGGCAGACGCACTAACCCCTGTTTCACCGTGCTGCCCCTATAACTATACAAATACATTTTATTTAATTTGTATTCATTTTTTCACATTGTTTTAATTTCCCAAGAAGGCACACCGCTGTAGTGGCTGCTGGTTGCAGGAGCTCTGCACTCTTGTGTGTCCTCCTTTTGTGCTCTTGATATTTCCCTCTTGTTTTCATGTGTTTTTTGCCTTTTGGTTAGGGCCCTTTCAGGACTGCACAAAAAGAGGTGGCACTCTTGTGACTCTTGCAGTGCTTTTTTGTGAACTTTTGGATCTGCCTGGGGAAGCCTTTTTGCCCTGGCCATGTTTGCAGCCGGCAGAGTTGCATCGGAGACCAGCTGCTGGCTCTCTGCCACACCGTAGTCCGTGTGGATAGACTGGAGGAGATGCGGACAAAGAGACAGGGCTGCGGAGCTAGCGTTGAGCATCGGGATGAAACGAGCTTCATGGAGCTGAATGAGCATGTACCGGACCCTTCAGTCTCCCTAGAGGGATTTTTGCTCATTCATTGGCAGCCGAGGATGAAATTGTCTCTTTGGTTGCTTTGTTGGGACTGTTCCTGTTTCTTTTTTTTTTGCAACATATAAAAAATAAATGATTATAATATCTGCTGTCCAGTTGTTATATCTTGTTTTATTATCATCGTATATCATCATTAGCAATTATGACAGTAAGTTGCAATTACAGTTGCAAGTCCAGGACATTAAATGGCAGTGGAAGTGTTAATACTCTAAGTATTGTACTTATTACGCACCAGCCATTCAATTGCAATGGTTATCTTAGTTGTAGTTTTAATAAACAAATTTGGAAGTGTTGAAATCGACACGCAAAATCACTAATGCTAATCAGTAATATGTCAATAGCAAAGCATGTGTATATTAGCATCAAGCTAACGCATTTTGGGGAAAAGCGGACCCTTTCTTTACTTACGTTAGAGCAATTTTGAGTCAATTTCTTTGTTGAAATTGAAAATTGCAACATTACCTAAAGTTAGTTTGGCTGAGTCTGCTCTCAGTACCACTGGAGTGATAACCAAGTGCCGTAGTGCGAAGAGCCTGTAGAGTTGGCAACCGTGACGTCGCATGCAACCCAAGTAATGTAATATGGCACATCCATCCATCCATTTTCTACCGCCTGTCCCTTTTGGGACAGGCGGTAGAACCATTTTCCTTCTGACTACTTTTACACTGCAGGTGGGGCGGTATAGCTCGGTTGGTAGAGCGGCCGTGCCAGCAACTTGAGGGTTGCAGGTTCGATCCCCGCTTCCGCCATCCTAGTCACTGCCGTTGTGTCCTTGGGCAAGACACTTTACCCACCTGCTCCCAGTGCCACCCACACTGGTTTAAATGTAACTTAGATATTGGGTTTCACAATGTAAAGCGCTTTGAGTCACTTGAGAAAAAGCGCTATATAAATGTAATACACTAAAAACACACTAAGGTCAAAGTGGCCCAAATGAGATTTTTTAGAATTCAGATTTTTTTTCCAGCTGAATGTTTACACTGCGGGGCAGCAAGGTGGTACAGGGGTTAGTGCATGTGCCTCACAATAAGAAGGTCCTGGGTTGAATCCTGGGCTCGGGATCTTTCTGTGTGGAGTTTGCATGTTCTCCCCGTGACTGCGTGGGTTCCCTCCGGATACTCTGGCTTCCTCCCACCTCCAAAGACATGCACCTGGGGATAGGTTGATTGGTAACACTAAATTGGCCCTAGTGTGTGAATGTGAGTGTGAATGTTGTCTGCCTATCTGTGTTGGCCCTGCGATGAGCTGGCGAATTGTCCAGGGTGTACCCCGCCTTCCGCCCGAATGCAGCTGAGATAGGCTCCAGCACCCCCGCGACCCCGAAAAGGACACGCGGTAGAAAATGGATGGATGGATGGATGGTTGTTACTGCAAGTAAGTATAATGTTGTATTCATCAGACTCCAGTGTAAACTCACACAGGCCCCAATGTGGCCCCATGACGTCAATTGCATGGGCAGTTCAATAAAGTGAAAACAAAGGAAGTTGACAGGTTTTGAAAATGAACAAGGGATTTGCCACTACTACTACAAAATAAAATAAAAGTCGCCACGTCTTAAAAATGTTGTGTTTTTTTTTTTTTTACATTAAAATAAATTAGAGTGATATAATAAATGAATTGATAAATACAGTGTAATATACTTAGGAGGGTTCTAATATTTTTATGGCTGTTAAGTAAAAGCAACACGGACATCAACGTGGATCTATGCCAGCTTTATTTTTTCAACTCGCTTACATACACAACTATTGCAATGTACGTAACATGTAAGCAAATATGTCAGAGCGTCAGTTTCTGTCGTTCAACAATTGGGGTCGGAATCAAAATATAAGATCAGATTCAATCTGATTCACACTACCTCCTGTTGTGGCCTGAATTTGATGCAAAAATATTTCTATTTGAAGCGCTTAGAAATGTTTAGACTGGCAAAAAAAACACTTTAGGGCAAAAAATATCAGATTTGGTGTGCAGTGTAAACAGGGCCTATGTCTCTGGACAAAGCCACCTTAAATAACGCTTGCAGTACTGTGAACTTTCTTTGGACAAATGCAAAGCGCGAACACATTGGTCTGCCGACCTGCTGGGGGGGGGGGGGGGTCATTCAGTAAAAGGCGAGAGAATGGCAGTCACCTCCACAGCATCACAACCTCCTCTTGTGCCATAAACATCTTTATTTATGTAAGGAACATCAAATGGTTGGTTAAGAGTAAATGAGTAAACCAACTGTCCCTCTTTCAGCAGGGCATCACTCGTCTGTTTCCACTTAGTCCCATCCCCCTTTACTACCGCACTGCACTTTCATTCCCAGCTGAGGAAGTCATCCTGCACACATGTCACTTTCTGCCTTCACACACACACACACACACACACACACACACACACACACACACACACACACACACACACACACACACACACACACACACACACACACACACACAACTCAGGGGTGATCCAACAACAGGTTTGACCTCCGTCCAGAACTACCCATCAAGAGAACATCATTGATGGCAGCATAGGGAACTTCTGCATCCACGATAGCTTTTTGACGACCTACATGACCTCTACAAATAGTTGTCCCACTCATTACATATTCCCACTAGAGGGCGCAATCTCTCAAATTAAGGTATGGAAATGTACAAACTGTAATTACGATCAGATCTCAATGGAGTAAGACAGCTGAACCTTTTGTGTTTTTCATGTCAAATTGTACGTACAGTGATACCTCAAGATATGAGTTAAATTGGTGTTGTACGTCAAAAACTCATACAATTTAATTCAATTGCTGCTTGGCCCCCAAAACTCCACGATTTTAACATGTAAATTTGGTCCGCTAAAAGGTGGCATTCCAAATGTAAAACATATTCACAGAGACCTCTTTCAAGCTCACAAAATTATTGATGGCATTTCCACAAGGTTAACTATAAATTTAATCTATCCATGTTATTTGCACCAATTAAAGGCACTTTATTATTTACATTTACACTATTTGTGTTTCACACTTAAAATTGCTATGTTTGGCCAGCGTCCATTGCACATTTTCAATTTTGGCCCTTGGAAGCAAATGGTTTGGTCAACACTGGTCTCCAGATTGTGAAAAAAAAGGGTTATTAAAATAATCAAGGGTTCACAAGAGTGTCAATAGTTGTGCCCTCTCATTACCTGGTGACCAATCTCAGTCTGTCTTTCGCCCAACCTCAGCTGGGATAGACTTCAGCTCTCTGTGAGAACAACATGATAAACAGCGGAAAATGGAATAAGTGAAAAGATTGGATGAATGAATTACTAGATGAATGTGTCCAGACTACGGCCCTGGGTCAAGTGTGGCCCGCCGCCATTTTCAGTCTGGTTGACGAGACGTAACAAGTTCAATAAAGAAGCTGGCCCGCAGAGTTTCTCCATCTGATAGCCTAATTGCTGAATGTATTGCTTGTGGACAATGTTAGCTAACCAGGTCAATGAATTTAACTTAGAAATATTGAGAGCACAGCATTAACTTATACGACCCAATCCAAAAAACCTTTCCAACTCACAGTACAAATAAACTGCAGCCAACACAGAAAGTCAACACACATGGTCACACAGAACAGAAACTGCTCACTGAAATTTGTGGATTTTATATAAAAAAAACGTCCAAGCACATACAAAATAAAAAATGACACCCATTTAAATCCACTACAATGCATGATGGGAAAATGCAAAACACTCTCTCCACACGTATTCATGTTTGGCGCATTTTAATGTTACAGAAGTTACCAAAGTAAGAGTCAAACTTTTACATTCTCTTAAATATACAATATTTGATCGTTTATACTTCAGATTGCAGAGTCAATAGGGTTTGATGTGGGGAGAAGGTTAATAACAGTTAGTTAGGTGCAGTTGTTCAGTCTGTTAGCTATAGCTGCTTAATTCAATGCAAACTGAAGTGTGTTTTTTTTCCTGATAATAACACATATTCTTAAATTTTTAAACAAATGGGCACACCACCAATAGGAAGAACCATAAAAGTCGGGTGCACTGTGACTTTGGCGGGGGGCAAGGAGGTGGGGGTAGGGAGGGGGGGGGGGGGGTAGCCTGAGTTAGTGCGCGAGGTCAAGAAGTTCCGGCTGGATCTAGCCGGTCTCACTTCAACCATACTTGCCAACCCTCCCGGATTTTCCGGGAGACTCCCGAAATTCAGCGCCTCTCCCGAAAACTTCCCGGGACAAATTTTCTCCCAAAAATCTCCCGAAATTCAGGCGGAGCTGGAGGCCACGCCCCCTCCAGCTCCATGCGGACCTGAGTGACGTGTTGACAGCCTGTTGTACATGCACATGTGACCCACCCATAATGTGTCACATTTTTGTGTTGATTTATTTAGTTTATTTTGTGGTTTGAATTCGTTTTTGGAGCTGTCATTCCACATTTATCAGTATTCACATTGGTCAGTAGGGGGCAGTAGGACGTTTCTTCCCAATTGAATGCTATCACCTGCAGACCGGAAGTGTCTTGTCATTCTGATGAGAGCGACCAGTCTGTGAACAATTGAAACGTCCTGTGTGCTTTTTCCTCCTGTATAACAGGTTAGTTTTGGTGAATCAACTCACTGAATAATATCCATGTGATCTTTATAAGTTTAAGTACACATTCTGATGGTGGAGCCTAACTCTAAAGTGTTTGTGAGTTGTAGTTTGTATTTGTGAATGAATCCAGTGCACAGCTGCAGTAATCAATACAAAATGGCGACGTGCGTGCGCAATGTTTATATAGGAACTTCTGATCCTAATTCAGACTCCCAAATTAGAGCTCCCGTTTTCTTATTGATTTTATAATGTATATTTGTATAATGTGTGTGTTCTGAAATAGTGACAGAGAATAGAACAAGGATGGACAATTCAACCCTTAACTCAACAATGAGTAGAGGAGTGTTATGTGTGTGTATATGTGTAAGTAAATGAACACTGAATTTCATCCATCCATCCATCCATCCATCCATCCATCTTCTTCCGCTTATCCGAGGTCGGGTCGCGGGGGCAGCAGCCTAAGCAGGGAAGCCCAGACTTCCCTCTCCCCAGCCACTTCGTCCAGCTCTTCCTGTGGGACCCCGAGGCGTTCCCAGGCCAGCCGGGAGACATAGTCTTCCCAACGTGTCCTGGGTCTTCCCCGCGGCCTCCTACCGGTCGGACGTGCCCTAAACACCTCCCTAGGGAGGCGTTCGGGTGGCATCCTGACCAGATGCCCGAACCACCTCATCTGGCTCCTCTCGATGTGGAGGAGCAGCGGCTTTACTTTGAGCTCCTCCCGGATGGCAGAGCTTCTCACCCTATCTCTAAGGGAGAGCCCCGCCACCCGGCGAAGGAAACTCATTTCGGCCGCTTGTACCCGTGATCTTGTCCTTTCGGTCATAACCCAAAGCTCATGACCATAGGTGAGGATGGGAACGTAGATCGACCGGTAAATTGAGAGCTTTGCCTTCCGGCTCAGCTCCTTCTTCACCACAACGGATCGATACAGCGTCCGCATTACTGAAGACGCCGCACCAATCCGCCTGTCGATCTCACGATCCACTCTTCCCTCACTCGTGAACAAGACTCCGAGGTACTTGAACTCCTCCACTTGGGGCAAGATCTCCTCCCCAACCCGGAGATGGCACTCCACCCTTTTGCGGGCGAGAACCATGGACTCGGACTTGGAGGTGCTGATTCTCATCCCAGTCGCTTCACACTCAGCTGCGAACCGATCCAGTGAGAGCTGAAGATCCTGGCCAGATGAAGCCATCAGGACCACATCATCTGCAAAAAGCAGAGACCGAATCCTGCAGCCACCAAACCAGATCCCCTCAACGCCATGACTGCGTCTAGAAATTCTGTCCATAAAAGTTATGAACAGAATCGGTGACAAAGGGCAGCCTTGGCGGAGTCCAACCTTCACTGGAAACGTGTCCGACTTACTACCGGCAATGCGGACCAAGCTCTGGCACTGATCATACAGGGAGCGGACTGCCACAATCAGACAGTCCGATACCCCATACTCTCTGAGCACTCCCCACAGGACTTCCCGAGGGACACGGTCGAATGCCTTCTCCAAGTCCACAAAACACATGTAGACTGGTTGGGCAAACTCCCATGCACCCTCAAGGACCCTGCCGAGAGTATAGAGCTGGTCCACAGTTCCACGACCAGGACGAAAACCACACTGTTCCTCCTGAATCCGAGGTTCGACTATCCGACGTAGCCTCCTCTCCAGTACACCTGAATAGACCTTACCGGGAAGGCTGAGGAGTGTGATCCCACGATAGTTAGAACACACCCTCCGGTTCCCCTTCTTAAAGAGAGGAACCACCACCCCGGTCTGCCAATCCAGTGGTACCGCCCCCGATGTCCACGCGATGCTGCAGAGTCTTGTCAACCAAGACAGCGCCACAGCATCCAGAGCCTTAAGGAACTCCGGGCGGATCTCATCTACCCCCGGGGCCTTGCCACCGAGGAGCTTTTTAACTACCTCAGCCCCAGAAATAGGAGAGCCCACCACAGACTCCCCAGGCACTGCTTCCTCATAGGAAGACGTGTTGGTGGGATTGAGGAGGTCTTCGAAGTATTCCCTCCACCGATCCACAACATCCGCAGTCGAGGTCAGCAGAACACCATCCTCGCCATACACGGTGTTGATAGTGCACTGCTTTCCCTTCCTGAGGCGGCGGATGGTGGTCCAGAATTGCTTCGAAGCAATTCACTGAAATTCAAGTATTTATTTTATTTATTTATTTATATATATATATATATATATATATATATATATATATATATATATATATATATATATATATATATATATATATATATAATAAAATATATATAGCTAGAATTCACTGAAAGTCAAGTATTTCTTATATATATATATATATATATATATATATATATATATATATATATATATATATATATATATATATATCTTAACCACGCCCCCAACCACGCCCCCGCCCCACCACCGACCACGCCCCCCCGCCCCTCCACCCCCCACCTCTCGAAATCGGAGGTCTCAAGGTTGGCAAGTATGACTTCAACGCACAGCAAGGGCTCTGGAACCAGTCTTATCGAGAAGGGCTGTACTCTCTTTCACTGTGGCATTGCCAGCAGTGAGAGGCGACGGGCGGCGGTGGTAATACTTGTTGCCCGCGGCTCGGAGCGTGTACGTTGGAATTTAACCCGGTGGACAAGAGGGTAGCTTTCCTCCGCTTCCGGGTTGGGGGATGGGTCCTGACTGTTGTTTATGCTTACGCACCAAACAGCAGTTCAGATTACCCACTCTTTTTGAAGTTCCTAGAGGGAGTACTCGAGAGTGCTCCCTCTGGTGATTCCCTTGTTCTACTGAGGGACTTCAACGATCACGTTGGCAACGACATTGAGAGCTTGAGAGGCGTCATTGGGAGAAATGGCTGACCTGATCTGAACCAGAGTGGTGTTTTGTTGTATGACTTGAATGCTCATCACAGATTGTCCATAACAAACACCATGTTCAAACATAAGGGTCCATATGTGCACTTCGCACCAGGACACCCTATGACGCAGTTCGATGATCAACTTTGTGGTTGTCATCCGATGTGTGGTGTCAGGTTTTGGACACTTGGGTGAAGAGAGGGGCATAGCTTTCATCCTACCCCAGGCTACGATGATGGGTAGGATGGCGGACAGACCTGGCAGGCCGAAATGCATAGTTAGGGTCTACTAGAAACGTCTGGCAGAGTCTCCCGTCAGAGAGTTTCATTCCCACCTCTGGAAGAACTTTGAATATGTTACGAGGGACATTGAGTCTGAGTGGACCATGTTCTGTGCCTCTATTGTCAAGGCAGTCGATTGGAGCTCCGACCACAAGGTGTTTGGTGCCTGTCGTGGCGGTAATCCCGTTGGTGGACACCAGCAGTGAGGGATGCCGTCAAGCTAAAGAAGGAGTCGTTTGGCTCATGGGACTCCGGAGGCAACGGAAAAGTAACGACAGGCCAAGTGATATGCGGCTTTGGTGGTTGCAGAAGCAAAACTCGGACATAAGAGGAGTTTGAAGAAGTCATGGAGACCAACTTCTGGACAGCTTTGAAGCGATTCTTGACCATCATTCGCAGCCTCAGGAGGGGGAAGCAGTGCAATGTCAACACAGTGTATAGTGGGGACGGTGTGCTCTTGACGCCGACTGCGGATGTTGTGGATCGGTGGAATGAACAGACCTGCTCAATCCCACCCACATGTCTTCCAATGAGGAATCAGTGCCTGGGGAGTCTCTGGTGGGCTCTCCTATTTTTGGGGCTGAGGATGCCGAGGTAGTTAAGAATGTCCTCCATGGCAGGGCAGATTGGATGAGATCCGCCCGGAGTTCCTTAAGGCTCTGGATACTTTGGGGCTGTCATTGCTGACAAGACTCTTCAGCATTGCGTTGACATCGGGGGCCATACCTCTGGATTGGCAGACTGGGGTGGTGGTTCCTCTATTTCAAAAGAGGAACCGGAGGGTGCGTTCCAACTATCCTGGAATTACAGTCCTCAGCCTTCCCAGTAAAGTCTATTCAGGTGTACTGTACAGGAGGCTACGCCGGATAGTCGAACCTCGCACATAGCAGCACTGTATGCTCACTGGGGGCGTGCCTTTAGCGTCTTCTCTCACCTGAAACCTTCACCCTTTAATGTCCGCATGCTGTCCTCAATCACGTCCGCCTTTCCTCCATATAAAGAGCGTGCCGGCTCAGTCACATAACATCTACGGCTTTTGGAACTCAGTGCACACACAACAACCTACCTGGATTCGATAAGGGATTCCATAAGGAATCGGTTTGATAAGAGGATTCGAAAATGGCATCGACATCAACTTCTTAACGGACATCATCTCTAGAGGAGACCCACCCCAAGTGGAGAAGTTCAAGTACCTTGGGGTCTTGTTCACGAGTGAGGGAAGAGCAGACTGTGCATTGGTCCGTCATGGTAAAAAAGGAGCTCTCATTTTACAAGTCTATCTATGTCTCTGTCCTCACCTATGGTCATGAGCTTTGGGTAATGACAGAAAGGACAAAATCACAGGTACAAGCGGCCAAAATGAGTTTGCTCATCGTTAGGTGTGTATTTGTGTATGCGTGTTCGCACCCACCAATATAACAGCGTTTTGCAGATTACCCTAGAAAATATGGCTTTATCGTAGGTTGTACTGTATTTTTACATGTTTGGCAAACTTCCCTCTTCAATTTGATATAAAATTATTACGCATTGTGATCACTGATTATGTGTAAAAACAGCTGTGTAAATTTGAGCAAACAGGAATAAGACAGCACACAAAGCTGGAATAAATAACAATGACAAAACAACTGAAGTGTAGTGATTTCAGTATCAAATTTAATTTAGATGCTCTATTTAAATACATTACACATATCTTTAGTATCTATAGTACATCACTACACTAACTTCAAAACTGTGTAAATATATACAGTATATGTATATATTGTATCTGTATTGTGTGTATATGTATATTGAGATATATATAGTGTTATAATACATGCAGTTGGCTTTCAGCCCCTGGCCAAATTTTTTTTAGTCCAATGCGGCCCCCAAGTTAACAAATTTAGACCCACCTGTACTAGACTATAAACGGATCCTTACCAAGAATGTCTACATTCCTTCAGTCTTGGATAGTATTTATAGGAAACAAAAATGTGACAGTTATTGAATTACTGTCACAGCAGCTGTTGTCTATTGTGTATTTGAGTTGCTGGAATGCAATGGTTTTTTTTTTTCTTGGGGCACAGATCCCTGTGGGCGTTGTAGTTGATAAATCAGACCAGTGAAAAAGATGAAGTCATCTCTATTTGCGTGGATGATGATGGCATGTGGCCTGGAACCTAAGTCCAAAACCTTCATGGCCACGCCCAACCCAAACACAACAGGCGTTTATTTGTGAGTTTGTGTTCAGTGAGTAAAAAAGCTTTAAAATCACCTCTCTGACAAAAAGCATTTATTGTGTTCATATTTTGCAAGACATGAATGCTATTTACCACTCGGAATGCAACTGCAGTTTTACATCCATCCATCCATCCATTTTCTACCGCTTATTCCCTTTGGGGTCGCGGGGGGCGCTGGAGCCTATCTCAGCTACAATCGGGCAGAAGGCGGGGTACACCCTGGACAAGTCGCCACCTCATCGCAGGGCCAACACAGATAGACAGACAACATTCACACTCACATTCACACACTAGGGCCAATTTAGTGTTGCCAATCAACTTATCTCCAGGTGCATGTCTTTTGGAAGTGGGAGGAAGCTGGAGTACCCGGAGGGAACCCACGCAGTCACAGGGAGAACATGCAAACTCTACACAGAAAGATCCCGAGCCTGGGATCGAACCCAAGACTACTCAGGACCTTCGTATTGTGAGGCAGATGCACTAACCCCTCTTCCACCGTGCTGCCACTGCAGTTTTACAACTCCACATAAGTGGAGGATTTTATTTACCTATTTGATCTATTACAACTGGCATGCCACAAGTGGGCTTTCAAAAGACCTTTTAAAATTTGACCCTAGTCTGGCAGGCATTTGTCCACCTTTGGAAGTGACTTAGCTGGGAGGAATCGTGGAAATGTCCTAAATGTGCTTCTAGGGAACTATCAAACTATTCTTGCACGAAGACAACTGATAAGTGGAAGGCAAATCATGAAAGAAGTTTACATTAATTCCATCTGGCTTCATTACCTCTGCCAAGCGGTTAAGTGATTGTTGCTGTCGGTTTGTCTGCTAGGTAGTTAGCAAACCGTCCGCTGTAGATAGCTCATAAATAGGCATATTATAACTTTCAGGATATGTCCAAAATTGGATTAGGAACAACTGACTGAATTTTAAACCGGATCCAGATTATTTATTAGACGTTACTATACGTTTATATTACATCCGTGTGTTTATGATTACTTCCCCGCCTCAACCCACAGAGACAAAGACAGTGGATGACTGACAAGAGTGTTCATTTAGATAGATAGCTCAAAAGATATGGACGGATTTTCATCTAACCTTCCGGAAAGGTCAGAAATGGGATAAGGAAGTGATGACATTTTATGGATGATCCAGATTATTTATTCTATGTTACCTTATATGTACATTACGAGCTTCAACTTCTGTGTGTGTATGCTAGCAGGCCTAATTCCACTCGCAGAGACAAAGACAGTGGATGACTGACAGGCAGGCTTCACTTTTTTTCTGTCATTCCACTGTAGATAACTTTAAAAGTTAAGGGGATTTGGTTAAACTTTCAGTAAATGTTAGAAATGGGATATGTAACAACTGATTATATTATGGGGCTGATCTGGAAACCCCCCCAAAATCTGGATTTGGGATTGAGGAGTATTTTTACTATTGAGGGATAGGGTCTGGCGGAGGTCTTGGCTCACCAACTGCTTTTCTAGTTCAATCTGGATTTGAACCCAGACAGCTGAAGAACCAGCCTTTTTACCTTAATAGTTGGTTTGGGGTAAGAGATGGATGTAGTGCTGTGCAATTGACCACAGCAAAAATGTTGACGCAAAAACCACAGAGATGGAGTGAAAAAGACACTTGTGTAAGAGACCACTACTACTTTCCGTTTTCAGCTTGATCTTGGATCAAACCGAAGGAAACATAACAGAAGGATTCTATTTATTCACTTTCATATCTCACTTCTCCACATTAAACTCCCAGAAGTTCTCAGACTTTTAGTGTTTCTCTGACTCACTTAGGACTGAGCGTCTCTGGAAAAGCAATAGAGCTTCTGCTACATTCTTCCGCTCACCTCAGAGACCGAAGGCACTAACATCTTTACAAGAGAAGCTAAGTCTGATGTGGACTTGAGGAGACGCCAGCTGGAATATCAGGCAGTCTTTGTCTACCAAAACCATAACCGGGCCATTCCACTCAATCGGTGCCATTTTCATCACTAGGAAATAAAATATATAAATGCATAAAAGAATTAACTGTTAAATAAATATTTTTTATGAAGCAAAGTATCCTGCACAATGATTTGATTGTACATTTAATAAATAAAATTTAAAATATGAATTTAAACTACCTGGAACACTAGAAAAATAACTCCCAGCTTCCTAAAGTTAAACTTTACTATGAATTATAATAATTTAAATCCTTCAGAAATTTAGTATTTTTAACATACAGTGGTACCTCAGGATACTTACAGTACATGTTTTTATTGGGATACAAGCTGTCCCTCCGATAATTGTTATGCTTTAAGTTGTGAGCAAACAATTGGGTTACAAGCCTTACCACCACTAGTTGGTGTTGTTAATGTCACAGTAATACCCATGTGATTACTCGCTAATAGCTATAGATGGACATAACTTTGTTTTTCCAAGCATGGAAAGGAAGAAAGTGAGAATAAAGCACAATGCTCGGAAAAAAGTGAATGATATTTAATTAATTAAAAAAACTAAATCATCAAAAAGCATGACAGAGTGTGTAGTTAGCTAACTTGGTAAAGCAGTTGGAGCGTAGCACTGCTTGTCTGCACCCTACTGAAGCAGAATGAGTCGAATACTTCAGTCGAGGACGGTAAAATAATATCTGGACGGTGAACATTAATCTTTAAAAATATATAGATCCTGCTGATGATGTTTGACGGAAAATCAACTGAAAGGAAATACCTTAAAAGTCTACACTCTAAGGTAAATAAATGCTGTACATCATTACTACATCACGTTATAAAACTACTGTGGCTGTTTGTACTACATTCTAGAGCTGAAACGATTCTTTGAGTAACTCGAGTAATTCGATTACAAAATTTTTTCGAGGAATTTTTGCTGCCTCGAGGCATCGTTAAGTTTTTTTACGGCATTTTGCCTCGCTTAGTAAACAGTAGTCAAAGCTCACGTTTCGTATGGACTGCTTAGGTATCGCAGAGCGTGTTTACGTCACAGATCATACGCCCCCTGCACTGCACAACACCGCTCTTTTAAATACGCTTGAGTTTAGAAAACCTTTTCACCGACATAACTCGCAATGGCAGACGCCGCAGAAAGCAGTGGACAAGAGCCATAGCAAAAAGAGGGAATTAAGAAGCGACAAAAGTTGTCTATGGTGTGGGAACACTTCACAATAAAATCGAAGGAAAACACAGTAGTATGCAAACATTGCAAAGTGGAGCTCGCATACCACAATAGCACTAGTTCGATGCTGTAGCACCTGTCGAGAAAGCATCCGATTTGAGGGACGTCCGGAGGCGAGGTAAGTTATCGATTATCAAATGTAAACGCAAAAGTTGTGTTAGTAAAATAAATGTTATTCATTATAATAACCAGGATGTGTTCTATCACTCCCGCAATGTCATCAAATGCCGGTGTTGAAAACGAACAACGCTATCCGAGCTGTCGTGTTCAATTAGCCTTTCATTAGTAACCACGCGAAAGTAGTCGTGCAAAGTTATTCGGGTTATTCAAGTCATGCAACCACATGCTACTTGGATAGCTTGCACTTGCACCCACTATAGTCTCTATAGCAGGGGTCCCCAAACTTTTTGACTCGGGGGCCGCATTGGGTAAAAAAAATTTGGCCGGGGGCCAGGCTGTATATATATATATATATATATATATATATATATATATATATATATATATATATATACATATATATATATATATACATTTATATATATATATATATATATATATATATATATATATATATATATATATATATATATATATATATATATATATATACATTGTCTTTATAATCCGTTTTGTCATTTACCATCAATTAACATTGATGTTCATCAACATTTAACATTGTCACGTTATCAATGGGAAAATTAATTTTTAGACAATATGATTTGCCTGAGTGGCTAGGAGACACCAAGAGTAACAAGCGGTAGAAAATGGATTGGAAAGGAAAGATTTAAAAAATAAATAAATAAAATAAAACATAAAAATAAAAATTTACTCGAGACTTCCTGTGGGCCGGATTTTGGATGCTGGGGGGCCAGTTTGGGGACCACTGCTCTATAGCATAGGCGTCGATCTACATTTCTGCCAGTGGGTGCTCGGACGGTTAGTAACTCTGACGCTACTTTCTGAGCATGTGCGGTTTTTGCTTGGTGGTGACTCGCCACTGGTTGCACATTTCAAATGCAGTATTAAAGGCACTACGTAATCCACTTTTTATGTTTGATATAATGAAAACTGTTGTTATTGTTTGATTTTTGATACGAAGAATATAGTTTTATTTGAACTTTCTCAGGTAATATTAATTTTGAACTAATTGTATATATATGCGTTTTCATCTCAAACATGTTATGATGGCAAAATTAAGATTGAAAGAATGCAATGAACTGTATTGCATTCTTAAAATTTAAAACGTATAGGTATGTCAGACTTAGCCTTGTCGTGGTTTAACTCTTATCTTACTGACAGGATGCAGTGCGTCTCCCATAACAATGTGACCTCGGACTATGTTAAGGTAACGTGCGGAGTCCCCCAGGGTTCGGTTCTTGGCCCTGCACTCTTAAGTAATTACATGCTGCCGTTAGGCGACATCATACGCAAATACGGTGTTAGCTTTCATTGTTATGCTGATGACACCCAACTCTACATGCCCCTAAAGCTGACCAACACGCCGGATTGTAGTCAGCTGGAGGCGTGTCTTAATGAAATTAAACAATGGATGTCCACTAACTTTTTGCAACTCAACACTAAGAAAACGGAAATGCTGATTATCGGTCCTGCTAAACACCGACATTTATTTAATAATACCACCTTAACATTTGACAACCAAACAATTACACAAAGCGACTCGGCAAAGAATCTGGGTATTATCTTCGACCCAACTCTCTCGTTTGAGTCACACATTAAGAGTGTGACTAAAACGGCCTTCTTTCATCTCCGTAATATCGCTAAAATTCGTTCCATTTTGTCCACTAGCGACGCTGAGATCATTATTCATGCGTTCATTACGTCTCGTCTCGATTACTGTAACGTATTATTTTCGGGTCTCCCTATGTCTAGCATTAAAAGATTACAGTTGGTACAAAATGCGGCTGCTAGACTTTTGACAAGAACAAAAAAGTTTGATCATATTACGCCTATACTGGCTCTCCTGCACTGGCTTCCTGTGCACTTAAGATGCGACTTTAAGGTTTTACTACTTACGTATAAAATACTACACGGTCTAGCTCCATCCTATCTTGCCGATTGTATTGTACCATATGTCCCGGCAAGAAATCTGCGTTCAAAGAACTCTGGCTTATTAGTGATTCCCAGAGCCCAAAAAAAGTCTGCGGGCTATAGAGCGTTTTCTATTCGGGCTCCAGTACTATGGAATGCCCTCCCGGTAACAGTTAGAGATGCTACCTCAGTAGAAGCATTTAAGTCCAATCTTAAAACTCATTTGTATACTATAGCCTTTAAATAGTCCCCCTTTTTTAGACCAGTTGATCTGCCGTTTCTTTTCTTTTCTCCTTTGCTCCCCCCTATCCCTTGTGGAGGGGGAGACACACAGGTCCGGTGGCCATGGATGAAGTGCTGGCTGTCCAGAGTCAGGACCCGGGGTGGACCGCTCGCCTGTGCATCGGTTGGGAACATCTCTGCGCTGCTGACCCGTCTCCGCTCGGGATGGTTTCCTGCTGACCCCACTATGGACTGGACTCTTACTATTATGTTGGATCCACTATGGACTGTACTCTCACAATATTATGTCAGACCCACTCGACATCCATTGCATTCGGTCTCCTACAGGGGGGGGGTAGTCATTCACATCGACGTCCCACTGGGGTGAGTTTTTCCTTGCCCTTATGTGGGCTCTGTACCGAGGATGTCGTTGTGGCTTGTGCAGCCCTTTGAGACACTTGTGATTTAGGGCTATATAAATAAACATTGATTGATTGGTTGATTGATTGAAAACTGTTGTTGTCATTATTAAGTGGTTTGTCTTTTTATATTGTTTATGTATTGTTGGCAGGTTGAAAACAGCTCAGCGGATATGCGTGGAGAAACCACCATTTAAACGACATCGTATAATAATCATCAAAAACGCACGAGAGACAAGAACTTTGTTCATGCGGTCACACCACACAGCACATAGGGCTGTGAGCGCACCTGTTTTCATTAGCACACACAAATTGGCACAATCAACCACGGACACATTTCAGCTGTGCGTGTCAGCCTTCAATAATAAAAACAGACGTTTAGGAAATAAAATACAATTAGGCCAAACGCAATAATTGAGGGCACCTTAACATGTATAATTAAACCTTAATTAAGCAAATATATTGCTGCGGCCCGGCTGCACCAAGTAATAATATAAATCCATTTAATAAAGTCAAAATACACATAAGGCAACAAGACAAGTATCCCACATTTCTCTTTTGTAAAGTAAATGTGTACAGCCGATATGGCATCTACATCAACAATATGATTTGCCTGAGAAGCTGGACAGGACAACACAATTTAAATATATATATGATTTATTCGATTACTCGATTAATCGATCGGGATATTCGATAGAATACTCGATTACTAAAATATTCGAGAGCTGCAGCTCTACTACATTCTATTGTATTGTTTTTGTACAATATTGTTATCAAAAAATTAGTTTTCTTTTTAAAAGGCATCTTACATATTAAAAGTGTGATGTTTGGGGGGGCAAAGCACCAATAAAATAGATTTTGATTAATTGCAATTGGCAATGCTGTTTCACAATACAAGTTTTTTGAAGTACGAGCTACGTCACAGAACCAATTATACTTGTGTCCCGAGGTACAACTGAACTTGTCTTATCTCTTTTCCCAGCTATAACACAAGCCTGATCTATGAAGATCCAAATACCACGCTCTAAACAGTATAAACTGTGAACGCATCAATTGAACTAGTTTTAATCAGCCCCTTAAGTCATCCAACAGCTATACAATTATATTGCTGAATAAAAGATATGTCTAATATTTTTAACAGTCCATATATGTTGACAAGCATACGTAGGACGAAACTGTAGCATTATCGCCTCCTTTCATACTGGTATTTCTGCGCAACTTTGGACGTTTCCACGTCCTTTCTAGACATACTATATAGAGACGCAAAACAGCAGCCTGCAGTACAGTTTCAGTCCTGATAAATCACACTGCATGTGCTAAATAAATATTATGGCATTTTGTCTTCCCAGTATTGTGGGCGTTCTGATAATCAGCATCTATTCTACATGTTCATGAACACAGACACAATGGTTGCACTCCTTATATCACTCACTAAAGAGACAAAATGCTCTGCGCAGAAGTTTAGTAGACTTTTTTTGACAGGTTAAAATAAAAGCTTAATTTTGTTTGTTGGTCTATTTGCACGAAAGGAAAACGTTTACGGTAAGAAGAAAGTCGGGTCTTAAGACAGTTTTGCTTCCTTTGCCGTTATAGTCGGCCCCTTTTACTCTTGTGCCTAACCTGACACGTGGAACGTAACATTTTGTACATTTAAGATTGCGCTAACAGGCTCAGGTTATGCTTTTGGATTGTCAACATTTTAAGGCTGCGGTGCCCCCCCCCTTTTTCCCCCAAATACTACCAAAATCACCCTTGCATTTCACTTCTTTACAATTCCTTCGATATTATTTTGCTCTTCCATATCACACTTTGCTTTTTATTGGTTTGCTTTGTAATAATTTGTACAGTTTTGCATGTCCGATATAATCATTTGCTTGGTTTTTCTTTGGATTGGTTCTAACATGCCAGAGGCTGTTCACCTTGGAGACCTGCTGCGGATATCAAGTTTGCCCAGGTTTTAATACATGCAAACCTTTAGTATATCAGGCTTAAAGTATACTTTCTAAGGGTGTAACGGTAGTATTTTTTGTACAGCAGTATTTCGGTTTCAAAGTTTTCACATAAAATCGTGACGCCCGATGGTACCAAGCAAAAACTCAGTGTGTAGTTTTTTTCGACGCCTTAGCGTTGGCCGGGTTTGAAAATAAACTACATCTTCCAGAATCCCCTGCGCAGCGCGGGGTGCCAAGGTGAGGGCGTGGAACGACGTAACAGGAAGTATTTTCGTAGTCGATGAGAACAATTGTTTTTTGGACATTTCCTGAAAAATCTTATCAAAAATGTTTCCAAATCTCTTTGAGTTATGTGGCTAACAAACAAACACTGGTGAAAACATAACCTCTTTGGCGGAGTTAAGAAAGTCTGCATGCTGCAAAGCAATACTTCTGTCTCGAGCGTTTCTAAGGCTACACATTGTCAGTCGGTCACGTTGCACAGCACGGAGGTAATCACCCCAAAAAAATGTTCAACACGGAAAATATGAGGAAACTGAAAAACTATTTAATAAATCGTTAATCCATCTACCTATTTTTACCTACCTTTGTTTCTCTTGATGCCGCAGGGGGTTTGGCTGGAGCCTATCCATCTACACTCGGCCGAAAGGCAGCGTACACCTTGGACAAGTCGCCTCCTCATAAACTGTCATCCAAAAATATATATTTGAAGCCAGCGAAGCCAAACATCAGTTGTGAGGTATTTACATTATTAAAGGTTAATTTTCTGAGAAACAGGATATTTCAGACTGATATAAACATGTCCACTGTGGAGGACACTGCTTGTCAGAAAGTAAAAGTTGAAAGACACGAAAATGAACATTATTGTTTTACACTGGATAATTACATTGTCACTTTAAAGACAATGTAAATATTTAAATATTTGCCTAAAATAGTGGATGTCCCTGCACAATTTTCCGCACTTAAAAATACATATAAGTAGTCATAAATATGATTGGAACATTTTAGCATTATGTTTGTCTTCTATTACAAGTGTGTTTATCCTAAACATTCCTGCCACTTCATTTTACACACTATAACATATTTAAGCCTTTTGTGTGGCATTCATTTCGTACCATGAGATTTGATACCGTTACATCCCTAATGTTTTCTTTAAAAACAAATTAAGTTGAGTTACATTGACACTTTAGTGGTGTTCTGGGTTTCCACTCAGTACTGTTACCCTAACACATGACACCCTGTCACGTGGTTCACAGGAAGTTGCATGCATCATTCACATCTTCTGCAGGTTATAGGAAGGTTCAGTCATGTATTCTATTTGTTTATTTGATGATATTTTCAACTATGACTAGGGAGATTAAACTCTCAGCTTAGCCATGTTACATTGTTTATTCCTCAAATATATTTTGTTGTTTAATCAGTGTAATGTGCTTAGTGCTATAGGCATAAATGACATGTGGTTATATTTCATGTTTTTGCTCATTCTATGCTAAAAACTCACTCCTGTTACTTTCAGTCATGTTACTCATAAGTTAGTCATGAAATCTTGGACAACAATGAAGTATAGTTGCCTGATATGGAGCAATACACATTTTGAGTAGTTCAATATTTATATTTATATTTATTTTGGTTTATTTTGTTAAAACAAACAAACAGCACCTATTCGATGGAAAGGCCCAACCAATTTGAATATGAGGTGGTATCCTTAAATCAGCAACTAATAATATTGGGTATGTCATGTTTCACAGAGAACATGAACTTTAACCAAACTACTAAAGTGTGCTTGCAAACATGGTCATCTTAGCAAAGCTTTCCTCTGGTTGTCCAAGTTTCATTTTCACAATTCCTTCATCCTTTCACAAAGACAAATATGCGGATTTCTCGTCCATCAACCGCAATTCAACAAAGTAGATATTCAATAACTGCTGGAGAGACGCATTTCAGAAACCGAGTCCCCTCACTGCCAATTTGCTAAGCATGGATGCAAATAGCACAAAGTCAGCTTTTTCTTCCATCCATAAGCCTCTCGTTTTATTTCTGTCATCAAAATGCAAGTTGTGTCAGACGTGCAGAACTTTTGAAAATCTGCTCTGCTGTCTGAGGCAACGGGGAGACATCCATCAATGTCTCCATGGCAAATAAACGTAGGTTGAAAGTGACTAAAACATATCAGGCGTTTTTACTTGTGGACACAATAATATTACACATGGTCTTAGCTCCCTCACCAGTGCAACTATGATCCAGAGGAGATGGCCCATCCCTTATTTTCAATTCAACACTCCAGTAAAGAAGCAATTAAGAGATTCAACACTGCATTACTGCAGTGTCTGCATACTCCGTCAAACACTGAGTTTCACACTAATTTACAAGAAAAACAATTGTGTCCAATGATTTATTAAAGTTGATTTTAGTCTGGTTGTGTGGTTCAAATAACGAGACCATTGTGACGATGAAACGACTCTGTTTACTTTTGTTGTGTTCATACATTTAGTTCTGTTCTTGTGAATTACAGTTAAACATTATGTTCGTTGCTAACTCCATTAGCTGTGAACCACAATCTTCATCAGGATCAGTGCTTATTAATCTGTCCAACTTCAAACTTTTTATATTTTTTACTGTATATCTGTTTATGTTGACAATTCCTCTATGTGATCCACACCCTTACGTCCTGGTCTACTGTGTTCTTCTAATGACTAAAAAGTGCCCACTTACGTTGACGTCAACATACATGATTGACCATTTTTTACAAGACAAGATTAGAGCAAAAGGGGTGTCCTGATACAACTTTTTCACTCCCGATATTCGAGCTTTGAGTATTGGCGATAGCGATACTGACCTAATACGCTATCAGCAGGAATCTTACATACCGTACTTGTATTATCTTATAGCGTGTAATGTTAGAAACAGTTTAAACATGTGAAAGTAGTCAAACAGAACAATGGCAGGTATGAAAACATTAACCCATTTATTGTTAAGTGTATTAACCTTTTGGAATGGACTTATGCTGTCTTTATGAAGACAGGGTTTCTTCTTAATATAATTGAATGTAGTGTGCCACCACTGCATTTTATTACCGCCATACCTTGAGAAAATGTCTTTTTTTAACTTGAAAACTGTCATGTCTGTTGATCAGGTTTTGTTTAGTTAAGTCCTGTTTGGTTTTTGGATTCTTTTTAGTTTCTGTTTACGCTCCATTGTTTTTGTTTCCATGGTTACCCATTAGTTTCACCTGTTGCACATTTTGATTCACGCACCTGTCACTAATCATGTCACTGTTATTTAAGCCTGCCTTTTTCTGTTGGTCGTCCTGGCGACATTACCGCTGTTACCCTTGTCATTCATGCTTGTATTCCATGCCATAGTTTTCATGCTTTTTCATGTCACAGTAAGTGTTTTTGTTTTTATGTCCATAGTTCTGCCTTTGTGCTAGTTTTGTTTTCATAGTCAAGTTTGCATTTCCGCCTTGTGCGCGCTTTTCGTTTGTTCATTTTGTTAGTGTTAAAATAAATCATGTCCCTACCTTCACGCCATGTCCAATCCAACTTTTCTTGCATCTCGGGAAAACAAACCCCCCAAAGTCTAAGTCGTGACAAAAACAAATTCATGTAATATTGTAGGCCCCAGAAGAAATCACACAAAGTCCGACACTATTTTTTAAATTGTATTTCCAATCTTATGATAACAAACGACAGGTTTTACCTCCTGTGAAAACACTTTTGTTTCCGTGAGTCTGCGCTTCCCCAGACACACAAAAACATTTCCTGATTCTCTGCCAATCACCTTTCAGGCACGGACGGTCTGGTTGCAAACATCAAATCCAAACCACACAAACATAAAACATTAACACCAGCTGGTCGTTACAGTATGAATTTATATATATAGCCTATTATTTGCGCACTATTGACAAGTGATGTACCGAGAATTTGACCACAGACTTTAATCACCGAAAACCGCGCTACCAAAACCGGATGGAAACAAAATGCTATTGTGTCTGGAGCGTTGCCAGCATGTCTGCAATGTGGACATGATTTTATTTTATGCCAGATATGCGCGCGAACAGCCAAATGTGAAAATATTAAGAGGACAGTGGCGGCTTTTAAGGAGAAAGTGCAACATGAGCAACAGCGCGAAACAAGCGTGACGGCGTGCTTGCTGTTGCTCGCCTCTTTCTTCAGTGACATCGAGGTACAGAAGTAAAGAGTCTAGAAACACGGCTACATCTTATAACACCAGAAAAAGATTTGTTACAAATTGTTTTAATTAAAGAAAATTAAAAAAACTAATTAAAAGTCTTTAGACACTTGAAAAAATCTCCACAAAGTACATTGTACTATAGGTGGGTTGCAATCATGTTACCTAGAGGCAGAGGTGTGGACTCGAGTCACATGACTTGGACTCGAGTCAGACTCGAGTCATGAATTTGATGACTTTAGACTCGACTTGACAAAATGTAAAAAGACTTGCAACTCGATTTAGACTTTAACATCAATGACTTGTGACTTCACTTGGACTTGAGCCTTTTGAATTGACATGACTTGACATGACTTGCTACTTTCCCCAAAACCCAAAGATGAAAAAGTTATTCGGGAGCGCTCCGTATTTTTCGTTGTGTACTTGTCTATCAGCGTTGCGTGTGTCAGCTGGTGTGGTCTCAGTACAACAGCCAATCAAATTAGATCTACCTTGTTTTCATCACACAGCATTCATCCAATCAAATTGCAGGACAACCAACGAAGAAGACATGTCCAAACCACACGCCAGTGAACAAAAAATGATACCTAAAATAATTTTGTTTGGGTATAAAAATTACGAGGTGGTCAACACAAAACGGTTTGCAGTACGCAACACATGCGGTTCGAAAATTACTGATGGAGAGGCAACAACTTCCAACTTCGTCCGGCATTTGAAGTTGCACAAAGAACGGTAAGTTTTGAATGTAAGATAACGTTTATTGGCTAAGTAACGTGACTTTTATTTGCTGTGTAGTTAAATCAGTGAGGCTGTAAACTCACTGCTAACGTTATAACGTTATTGCAAACACGGGAATCTGTTGCACCTTATTCATACTTTTTGTTCAGTGATTTTTTTTAAGCAGGGTTACGTTAGTCAATATATCACACGTAACGTTAGACGGCGGTCAGCAGCACCGTGTATTTTAGCCACCTAAAAAAAGACAAAAATAGTAAAATAAAGGTCAGTTAAAATGTATACTATATTATGAATATGTGTACCGTTTTAGCTAGCTTTCTGACATACTGTTGGTTGTTTACCTCAGTGGTCCCCAACCACCGGGCCGCGGCCCGGTACTGGTCCGTGGATCGATTGGTATCGGGCCGCACAAGAAATTATATTTTTTTTTCTTTCTTTTTTTAATTAAATCAACATAAAAAACACAAGATACACTTACAAGTAGTGCACCAACCCAAAACAACTCTCTCCCCCCTTTTGTTCTGGGCATTAAACATGAAGACTCTTCCTTCACTGTTCCGAGTGGCCATGAGAGTCTTGGCAGTGCCTGCCTCCAGTGCTCCAGTGGAGCGAGTTTTCAGCCATGGTGGCATCATACTACGCCCCCATCGTGCACAAATGACTGACAGACTCTTGGCTAATTTGGTCTTTTGCAAATGCAATGCAGCATAGGGCCCTGACATATAAAAAGTACAACTTTTTTGTTATGTTCACGTATATGTCATGTTTTTTCAATGTTAACACTTTTGTACAAATAAGTACATTTGCACTTTATTTTTCAATGTGTTTGTTCTGTAAAGGAATGAGTTAATGTTTAAAATGACTGGTTAATGGTGCTATTATAAAGTGCAATGTCAGCACAATTTTCTTTCCTGCAATTTAAAATGCACTTGTTTTAATAAATAAATACAGCGTTTGAAAAGCATACACAATCTGTGTTAATATATTAGTCTGTGGTTAAAAGGACTTGAAAGGACTCGAAACTCAAAATGCAGGACTTAGGACTTGACTTGAGACTTTCCAGTCTTGACTTTGGACTTGACTCGGGGCTTGCCTGTCTTGACTCGGGACTTGACTCGGACTTGAGGGCAAAGACTTGAGACTTACTTGTGACTTGCAAAACAATGACTTGGTCCCACCTCTGCCTAGAGGCACATCCAGGCACTTCTGGGTTTCAGGCGATGGTCAAAGCCCCATTAGGCTACTGTTTATTCACCTGAATCTGTGCAGCTTTAGGCTTAGTTTGAAAAGTTTAGAGGCAAATATAAAAGTGATCATGAAATAATATTTAAAATGGGATGGAGTGGATTTTTACACCCTTTAGGAAAATGTATATTTTTTAAGATTTAAACCTTTTATCATCACCAAGAGGTTACTGCTACCTCACTTCACTTGACACTTAGACACATGTAGAAAATAAAAGATTGGAGGCACATCATGTCTTTACATCTGAGGGGTCAACAAATTAAGCATTAATCCGTGAAAGACAAAGTTGGACTTATTCGTGCATCGGTACGTATTTGATTGACTTAAAGAGTGCCGTGCTGCTGTGATCGTGACGCTAATGAGAAAAAGGATAAGTTTGTTTTAAGTTGATATCCTGCTATAAATATTAGTCTCATCTACAATTTATGTCTGCAGATGTTTTTACGCTGCGATGTTCATATTTTGTCTCATTATTTAGCTGTACATGTCCCTATTAAGTCCCCAGTTATTAAACTATTAATCAAAACAGAATATAAATCGAATAATTTTTCCAATTGAATTAATTGATTCATTGTTGCAGCCCTACTCATGGCACCTTAAATAATTATTTCATTCTTGTTTATATTGACAAATGTGACGTTTTAAACTGCAATACTGTTCAATTAAAGACATTCAGAGTAATATGTTTGTCTAGCTAGTCTGCTAGTATGTGCTCAGCTGTTGTGTAGCTGCTAGCTCCTAGTAGCCCATAGTCTACCATGTTTACGTTTTGTAAATGACTTGATGAAAATACAAGAAAAGACCAACTTTGTGTGCTTATTTGAGGACATTTAGACGTTAACTGTGTGTCTAGCTTTGCACAAATAAACACGCTGCCGGACTGATTATATCAGAGATTGTAGTGGACATTTTACATGCAAGCCCAAAAATTCAATTGTTAGCATTTCCAATATCGATGTCATTATCGGATCAAGGCACCCCATTAATTTCTATGCGAAACGGTCCATTATTATCATCCATTCTGTTTATGTTTCTTAACAAAGTGAATTTGCAAGCAATGGATAGTTTCAGTTTTGCTATGAGTTATGTCAAGAAACGCTGATACTGTAGTTAAGCCTGAAATGATTCATACTCGTAAACATTTTTGACTTAAAGCTACTTATTATTGTAACAGCAATTTTTTTCATGAGAGATGACACAAGTGTCACCCAGAAGGTAATAGGACAATCTACAAGAAGCATCATCCTTTGGGGGATGGGAACATTTTTCAACTTTAATTTACATTTGAATAAAAACTTGAAGTCAAATTTGCAAGGGATATGAATAATTTGGAGCTTGATTGTAAACCGGTAATCCGAGGGGTGTCGACACAAACGGGTTATATTGTCGTGGAAGGATGGTCAGCATTGACGATACGATTTGGTATAATTCCAAAACTCAAGTGAATGCACAGGAAGAGTACAGTTAGTCTGTTTTTAAATCATAAAAACTGTAGGCAGTAATAAAGATTTTAGTCCTATCTTGAGATGCGGTGCTGTCGTAAATGTGACTCTTTAAGGGCCCTTAATCACGTCTGAACTCCGAAGGTGATACATGACCTTCTGCAAATGCGCTACTGCAATTTTCACTACCGTTACTACTGCTTTCCAGCAGCCAGCTGAGGGGAAAAAATATATAAAAAGTCATTGTTCGCAACTCTATTCCAAAAAATGCAGTTGAAATGTGCTGGTTTTGGCTGGGGTCCCAGGTCTGTTAACATAAGCGGGTGCTCCCTGTGGCTTTGCAAAATTGCTGTGATACCCACAGGATGTCTGGAGCACGGCAACACAGGTCACACACGCTTGTACACCAACTGTGTGTGTTTGTGTATGAATGGGTGTGTGTTTGTGTTTGCACCGTGTCCAGGGAGTTCAGTCACTCAAGATGATTTACAGATTATCAATTTACTTATCTGTAAACAACTTATAATATAAATATTGTATATCCTGTGGAGACAGAGTTGTTTTGCGAATGCCAAAAAACTACATACCTGTATATCTGCCACTTATTATTTTCCATTCCAATCAGGCAACAATAAGGAATCATTAATTTTGTTGTTGTGCTCTTGCTATGATCTTTCAATTACTGGCAAGTCTCTGCTGAAACACAAGAGGTAGTGATTTCCAGAGCGCAACCAGCTGGTCATTGACCCATTAACTGGTTGGTTTCCTTTGTCACGGTTGATAAAATGTCAATTAAAGCGATGGCCGGTGTGATTAGGCCTGAAACTAATCAATGTGTTACAACTGACCCTTTTATTGCAAATGTTGATCGAAATCAGAGGAGAAATATAGATATATGTAAGATATAGTGTACAGTATATGAATATGTATAGCTGTTAACCAAAAAATACATTGTACAAACCCCGATTCCATATGAGTTGAGAAATTGTGTTAGATGTAAATATAAACGGAATACAATGATTTGCAAATAATTTTCAACCCATATTCATTTGAATATGCTACAAAGACAAAATATTTGATGTTCAAACTGATAAAAAATTTTTGGGCAAATAATCAATAACTTTAGAATTTGATGCCAGCGACACGTGACAAATAAGTTGGTAAAGGAGTCAATAAATACTGATAAAATTGAGGAATGCTCATCAAACACTTATTTGGAACATCCCACAGGTGTGCAGGCTAATTGGGAACAGGTGGGTGCCATGATTGGGTATAAAAACAGCTGCCCAAAAAATGCTCAGTCTTTCACAAGAAAGGATGGAGCGAGGTACACCTTTTTGTCCACAACTGCGTGAGCAAATATTCAAACAGTTTAAGAACAACGTTTCTCAAAGTGCAATTGCAAGAAATTTAGGGATTTCAACATCTACGGTCCATGATATCATCAAAAGGTTCAGAAAATCTGGAGAAATCACTCCACGTAAGCGGCATGGCCGGAAACCAACATTGAATGACCTTGACCTTCGATCAGACGGCACTGTATCAAAAACCGACATCAATCTCCACCACATGGGCTCAGGAACACTTCAGAAAACCACTGTCACTAAATACAGTTTGTCGCTACATCTGTAAGTGCAAGTTAGAGCTCTAATATGCAAAGCTAAAGCCATTTATCAACAACATCCAGAAACGCCGCCGGCTTCTCTGGGCCCGAGATCATCTAAGATGGACTCATGCAAAGTGGAAAAGTGTTCTGTGGTCTGACGAGTCCACATTTCAAATTGTTTTTGAAAATATTCGACATCGTATCATCCGGACCAAAGGGGAAGCGAACCATCCAGACTGTTATCGACGCAAAGTTCAAAAGCCAGCATCTGTGATGGTATAGGGGTGCATTAGTGCCCAAGACATGGGTAACTTACACATCTGTGACGGCACCATTAATGCTGAAAGGTGCATACAGGTTTTGGAACAACATATGCTGCCATCTAAGCGCCGTCTTTTTCATGGACGCCCCTGCTTATTTCAGCAAGACAATGCCAAGCCACATTCAGCACGTGTTACAACCTGTCTCCCATCAAAAATGTGTGGCGCATTATGAAGCGTAAAATACGACAGCGAAGACCCCGGACTGTTGAACGACTGAAGCTCTACATAAAACAAGAATGGGAAAGAATTCCACTTTCAAAGCTTCAACAATTAGTTTCCTCAGTTCCCAATCGTTTATTGAGTATTGTTAAAAGAAAAGGTGATGTAACACAGTGGTGATCATGCCCTTTCCCAACAACTTTGGCACGTGTTGCAGCCATGAAATTCTAAGTTAATTATTATTTGCAAAAAAAAATAAAGTTTATGAGTTTGAACATCAAATATCTTGTCTTTTTAGTGCATTCAATTGAATATGGGTTGAAAAGGATTTGCAAATCATTGTATTCCGTTTATATTTACATCTAGCACAATTTCCCAACTCATATGGAAACGGGGTTTGTGTAAGGCCTCTATTAAATGATTGCACCAACTCAACTGAGTACATTTTGGGCGCTTTGGGACAGCTCCAAGTAAAAAGGGTTGCAATTTGAACATATTGGTACTTGGAAAACTGTATTACAAAAATAAAAAAAGAGTATGTCTCAGGCTTAAAGATACAGGAGGAGCTTAGAGTCACTGCTCCTTCACATTAAGAAATGATGTGGCTCAGGAATCTAATCCGAGTGCCTTTCGAACATCGTCTGGTGAGGTGTTCTGGGCATGCCCTGCTCGGAGCAGTGGCCGAAGACCGGAAACTCTAGACTTTCTTAAGAAGGACCTGAATAAGCGGAAGAAAATTAATGGGTGGTTTTAAAATGTTGACTTATTTGGAGAACATGTTCGGCAATTAGTAATGGGAAGACATCTTGTACCAAATAGTAATTTTTTATTATAGGAGAGGCCTCATGCTTAATTGTAAGTGAGTTTAGAGAAACAAATCACACTTTGGTTATTTACCTATGGTCAAAACTACAATAGTATATATTAGAGTTGTACGGTATACCGGTACTAGTATAGTATCGCGGTACTAATGAATCAAAAACGGTACTATACTCTGTTTGAAAAGTACCAGTTCCTCCCTTTTTTTCTTCACGGGCATGACGGCGTGGCGTTGTCACAACGTAACATTGCTGATTTTACGAGCAGACAAATTAGGAGCCTTTGTTTGTTTACTTACTACTAAAAGACATGTTGTCTTGTATGTTCACTATTTTATTTAAGGGCAAAATTGTTCTTCGATTGCAATAAGAAACATATGTTTAATGTACCGTAAGATTTTTGGGTATTGGGACAACCCTAGTATACATTTTTATTGTCAATCTAAACAACCACTATCAGTGATCTGAATTGGTTTTTCCTTTCATTCCAGTCCAACCTGTTGTGTTAAACTCAAACAAGCATTCTATCAGCATGTTTGAAAGCTTGCAGGCCTGCAGCCCAGTGAAGCAAGACAGCTGGTCCCCATTTGGAACTTCTTTCCCCATAAGGTCGGTAGTTGGACTTGGGCAAGTAAGTGAACCAGGGGAAGGTCAGATTCAATTACGTCTTACTTATTCTTGATGTATTCAGTATCATGCTTTTAAATAACCACGCTTTTCCTGAATCTCATTTGCATAAACATGCACTGAGAATCCCAGCAAGAAAAAGGACACATGTTTGTGTTAAGATGAAATATATAATATCCATGTGTGCTATGTGGAAGGAAAATTGTTCCTTTTTGCACCTTGATACAAACAACAATATTATATCACATAGCGAAAAATGCAGTTTCCTTTTTTTTGTATTATTAGCATTTCTCAAAATTAAATCCCGTAGAGACGGCGAACAAATGGGGCCGGTAAAAACATGCTTGTCTCAGTTGGCTGTGAACACTCTCCAAACAAGATACCAACAACTTTAATGGTGTGTCGTGTTTAAGAGAGCCGCAATTGCGGGAGCAGGAGATCAGGTGGCGGAATGCTCACGACAACAATTTTTATGAGGAAACCAGATGTAGTAAGCATTTGAGGGTAAACTCTTGGTAAATGTGCTGTGTATTCAGACACGATAAACACATTTATTAAAGGACGTCACATTTTACATGTGCACAATTCAACATGTCTGAAAAGGAGTAGATCATAACATTTATCGATCGGTCCAAACATCCATCCATCTACAGTATCTATCCTTAAGTCCATACATCTATTATAGATCATCCATCTATTGATTCATCCTTTCATTAATCCATACATTGTTTCTCTATTGATCATCCATCTATGAAAATCTATCCATCCATTGTTTATCATCCATTCATTGATCCATACCATACCATAAAAAATATAATTTAAAACAGTGGGTTTTAAGAAGGGTCTTAAAAGTAGCCAAGGAAGGGGCCTGTCTCACATGGAGAGGGAGATCGCTCCAGAGTTTGGGATCCACAACAGAGAAGTCCCTGTCCCCTCTGAGCTTTCGCTTTGATTTTTGTACCTCCAGGAGCAGCGGATCAGCTGACCTGAGGCACAAGGTGGGGGATAGAGGTGTAGCAGCTCAGAGAGGTGGGAAAGGATCATGTAAAGATTTAAAAACAAATACAATAATTTTAAAATGGACTCTTTAAAAGACACAGGCATCCAGTGAAGTCAGGCTGAAACAGGAGTAATTTTTCTTGTTAAAAGTCGGGCAGCTGTATTTTGGACCATACATCCATTGATCCATACATCCATCTATTGATCCATAAATCTATTCATGCATTGAGTCATCGTATATCCATTGATTTAGTGATTCTCAAACTGTGGTACATGGGCTGCGCTACGCCAAATAATTGATTAGATATTTAGGTACAGTGTTTTTTTTTCCTATATTAAAAACATTGTTAGTGTGTAAACTGTGTATAATATTACAGTGGCCAAACATATCAAATATACTTGTTAAATAAAACCTCTGCCTTGTTTTTAGTTAATACTTAGGCCTACTATGCTATTGTATTTTAATGTTGGTCATTGTAGTGATATTTGACAAGCCAAGTGTATTCTGAGGTGGTACTTGGTGAAAACATGCTGGGAACCACTGCATTGATCCATTCTTAAGGTGGATTTAGACTGCAGATCTCAATGACCAATACTGATTAATTGTTTTTTTATTAATATTAATCTGCTTTAAGTGATCGACAGCTGACTCCCCATCTCTGCCAACCAATGAACATTTGGGTGTCTAGCTCCTCCCCTAATCTTAAAAGTTAAAAAGTTAAAGTACCAATGATTGTCACACACACACTAGGTGTGGTGAAATTATTCTCTGCATTTGACCCATCACCCTTGATCACCCCCTGGGAGGTGAGGGGAGCAGTGGGCAGCAGCGATGGCTGCGCCCGGGAATCATTTTGGTGATTTAACCCCCAATTCCAACCCTTGATGCTGAGTGCCAAGCAGGGAGGTAATGGGTCCCATTTTTATAGTCTTTGGTATGACTCGGCCGGGGTTTGAACTCCCAACCTACCGATCTCAGGACGGACACTCTAACCACTAGGCCACTGAGTAGGTGGCCTAGTGGTTAGTAGCTGGTTGCGCCAAAGCCATTCACAACCTTGTTGGTACCACGTCAATATCCCGCCGTCTCCTTCTGCCTTCGTCTGGCTGACACATTGCTCCAATTATGGCCGCATGCTGGCAGCTGCACTGTAAACCTATCATGAGTAAAGGGGATCTGCTGGTCTCTCTTCCTGTCAGCGCACGTCAAGGTGAACTTGGGGGACTCCTTAAATAACCAGCGCCATGACCCTGAGACCCTCTGGCCCCATGTCAGTGCATAGATGAAGTCTCTTGTATACAATATTTTTTTTTTCTACAATCTGGTTATTATAGAAAGAGTCACTACTGTATACAGAGTCAACAGAATACATGCATCTGTATTTGATCCTCTGCTTATTTTGTTTACCCCTTTACAAATATGTAAATAGTCCATATTGATATGGTATGTTTATTGTAACAGAGAAAGACCAAATGTAAGAAAAAAATCTACAAAAAACTGTGCTCCCAACTCCCTGGATATCATTATTAGATCCTCTGTTGGAAATTCAGTGCTGCTCCCTCACCTTTCCCACAATAACCTCTTACCTCTTACCACACGTAATAAGTGTCCTTAATTAAACAATATTGCTGTCTAAAACATCACATTTATCAATATAAACAAGTATAAACAATAATAATTATAGTTGCATATTACTTACACATACAAAGTCTCCAAGGCATAAGCGTATTAGAATGTATCCTGTACCAAATGTGTTTGCATCATTCCACTTTATGCGCATGAGCTTAACTTCATGAACTATTGTGACTAAAAGGTGTCTTCCAAACAATTTAAGACAGTATAAGTCCATTCTAGACGGTTAATATTAAATAGGTTAGTGTTTTTCATATCTACCATTGTTTGATTGTATGCATGTATGATTCCTGCTGATATCGTATCGGATCAATATCAGTACTAAATATTCAGGGCAACAATATTGGAACACCCCTAAAGATTTTTTCCAATCTTTGTATAAATAGATTAATTATACTATCATGAAGTAGACAATACAGTATGTATCAATCACAGCGTTCGAACTTAAAGAGGTAATGTTGTGTTTTTTGTCTACATTTAAAGAAACTTCCTTTATATATAAATAATCGTGTTTTTTTGGTCAAAATTTTGCATAGATTGTTTTACAGACCATCTTCAGGTCACTTTCTGACCTTCTCTTCAGGATGCACCATTTTGTGCGCAGTCTTATTTATGTGCCTTCACTTCGTCTTTTCCCCGTTAGCCATGTTGTAGTTTTTAGCGCATCCATATCGAGTCTACTGACAGATATACCGTATTTTTCGGACTATAAGTCGCAGTTTTTTTCATAGTTTGGCCGGGGGTGCGACTTATACTCAGGAGCGACTGATGTGTGAAATTATTAACACATCACCGTAAAATATAAAATAATATTATTTAGCTCATTCACGTAAGAGACTAGACGTATAAGATTTCATGGGATTTAGCGATTAGGAGTGACAGATTGTTTGGTAAACGTATAGCATGTTCTCTATGTAATAGTTATTTGAATGACTCTTACCATAATATGTTACGTTAACATACCAGGCACGTTCTCAGTTGGTCATTTATGCGTCATATAACGTACACTTATTCAGCCTGTTGTTCATTATTCTTTATTTATTTTAAATTGCCTTTCAAATGTCTATTCTTGGTGTTGGGTTTTATCAAACAAATTTCCCCAAAAAATGCGACTTATACTCCAGTGCGACTTATATATGTTTTTTTCCTTCTTTATTATGCATTTTCGGTCGGTGCGACTTATACTCCGGAGCGATTTATACTCCGAAAAATACGGTAAATTTGAATTATATGCTACTTTGTATTAAAAATGGAAACAGCCGAGGATGCATGCGCATGCACAAGCCAGTCAGACCCACAACAAGAGGGTAGCGAAAAAGAAAGAGCTTATTAGCTACAGCATCAGACTACAATGACAGACTCACACAAAGTAATTCAGGTAAAAATTTTACCATAAATGGAGCTATCCGCTGAGGTGACCAATTGGAAAAAAACGTCACAAATTGGGCAAATTCCAAATGGCTCGTTTGAAGGAAGGATGAATGCAGACAATATTGTTTTATAAATATCTTCGCAATGCTTCCATGGTAATTTTCTGGACTTCTGCAGATCCCAAATACACAAAAACCAGGTACCAATATGTAAGAAAAGCTGTTTTTTATAATAGGTTCCCTTTAGAGCACTTTGGGAGTCTAAAAAAGGTAGTCAGTATATAAAACACAACCCATCATAATAATTGTTACTATTATTCATTATTGGAAGTATACATTAAGGCCATGTTTATGTGGGTGTTTGTGAATGTGCTATGCCAGTATGCCAAGCTTCCAGCAATGGGGGGTAGATGCATCAGATTACGCCCTTCTTTTCTTCTTCCATGGCATCCTCGGACATCCCTTGGGTAAACTGTAAAAGACCACTTCCGGTTTGATCAGAATAACTCCACACCCTCAGGCCCCCACACCCTCAGGCCCCCACCACCACCATTGCCTGTTGACCCTCATCACACACAAGCACAGCATACATTGCTATAAGTAGAGATGAGACCCTCTTCCACCATAGCTGCAGGCCCTTGGTCATAGTGACACAAAGCAAAGCAATTCCAGTGAGTCAAGATTTAACAGTCCTTGAATAAATAATGACTAAATCCAGCTGACAACGTCCCTTCATGGACACAATCGAAATACACCCAATGATCTGCTATAATTATGACATTTGCAGCCACCAGAACCTGTTTTAGGGCCGTACTAGCTAAAATTCACTGCTGCCTTTGACAACTGATAATGTGCGTTTAACGGACTGATAAGATCGTCGGCCTGCACGCGAGTGAGGGGCGACACATAGGAGGCAGACTTTTACTCCCGCAGTCACATGGCGATTGTTATTCAAGCTGTCCTCTATCTAAATGTCAACCAAAAGTCAAATACAAACAGCAGTAAATAAAGAATATAAATATAGTAAATCTTAAACGACAGGACTTGAATGAAACATATAGCTTAAATTCATACTGAATTAAATGTTTTCCATCAAACATGACTTGACAGCATGTGCAGAGGGGGTAAGAAAAGTGTTAAACTAGAGAAGCTCTTAAGAAATTTCTGAAATTGTTCAGAGGACCTGAAAAACTGAAAATGGTTTTAATGCTGGAATGATTTGACTGCGTTAAGAAATGTAGAAAAATTCCATTAATTTCAAAAAAAACATTTAAGCCAGAAAATGTGGAATTCTGGCTCATCGGTTATGGCCATGCTCTTCCATCTTTTTCTTCACCCACTTCCTGTTTTCTTACCATTCCTTTTTTATGTCAGCCTGTGTGCGGTTATCGGAGCACAAAGGCTCTTAATCTCAAACCTTTTTCATTAGCTCCTAACGGGAGGAAGAAACACCTCCTACTTACTCATACTGAATACTGATTGGCCAGAGTGTCCAGATCATAGGCGCCGATCTACATTTCTGCCAGTGGGTGCTCGGTTTGTGTGTATTAAAAAAAAAAATAGACGTTCAGCGAAGTTAATATTCTATACGATTTGTGGCTTTATTATTTTGTATAACGGACCAAACTTGCCACAAAATTAACTACAACAAGATTGATTTTTCAAAACATATTTCAAATATTGAAATTTGCCATCAATCACACGTGGGTGCTTGGGGCCCAAGCACCCCCGGGATCGGCGCCTATAGTCCGGATCCCAGGCCCATGGCCAATTTCAATATGATTTGCGTATGTATAAGGGGGCGTGGTTTGGGAGTGCCCAGCCATGCAGACAGATGCAATCAATTCCAACTTGATTGTGATCTAACTTGTCTGGATTTGTGTGTGCGTACACTAAAAAACGTCAGAAATGTTTTCTTGCGTACACAGTCTTCTGGATTTGAACGCACGTCAATTTGTCGGAAATCCACAGAGCTCTAACAAATGAGGACCCAGGTGGTTCTCTCTTGCTTTATTGTTATCTATCTGGTTTAATTTTCCTCATTTACTGAAGACAATTCTTAAATTCAAGGTTTTTATATCAATATGTGCTTTTACCATTATTTTAGTCAAATTCCTGAAATTGTTTGGTCTCTCCCTTGTTTATACTTAACTGGCTTCGGAAGCCAGTTAAGTATAAACAATATATATATAAAAACACAAGTACTGTAGGCTACTTGTGTTAATGCAACCCTTAAAAATCAAACACAAGCAAATGTGTTTTATTGCATTCCAAAAAGCTGCTTTCAAATAAATTAATGCAATAATTACAATTATTTTTAAGTGCATTTACACGCAATGAGTGACATTTTGATAGCAAAGCAGTGTTGTGGTTTCCAGATAATCCACGCACAAGTGCATAATCTAAAACTAGGTGGGCACCATAAATATGAGAAGATAATTATCAGGTCTATACTCAAAATTACGACTTCACACCAATAAATCTGATAGCATTCAGAAATAGCCCAGACAACCGGTAAAAAAATAAATGAAAAAAATCACAAAGCGAGATTAAATGTGCTCTAGGATTGGGAAATACTTGGGATTTTGATATCAAGTAGATACCAAATAAACCCAGGGCGAGTATCTTCGATACCGATGCAGATATTTTTGGCATGAAATGTCATGATCTCTGAATAGTTTTGTAAATTTGCCTTTATTAAAATATTTCTCTATCTATATTCAATAAACTAAAACAATATAATAGCTCATACAAAAAAAACAAAAAAACTTTTTCAATTATTTTAGAAAAAAATCACTGTTGCAAAATGACAAAGGATGCAACAATATAAACATTAAAATATAAACAAAACCACTAGGATTACTGGGACGGTATAGCTCGGTTGGTAGAGCGGCCGTGCCAGCAACTTGAGCGTTGCAGGTTCGATCCGCGCTTCCGCCATCCTAGTCACTGCCGTTGTGTCCTTGGGCAAGACACTTTACCCAACTGCTCCCAGTGCCACCCACACTGGTTTAAATGTAACTTAGATAATGGGTTTCACAATGTAAAGCGCTTTGAGTCACTTGAGAAAAAGCGCTATATAATTGTAATTCACTTCACTTCACTTCACTTCACTAAAATAACTAAAATCGTTAGGTGCGCTCTTTGTAGTGGAGGTCGTAACCTCCAGAGGCAGAAAACAGGAGACAGCAGTGTTCAATGTCCAAAAATCCAAAATCCAAGGTAGAGTGCAACAGGGATATGCACAAAATAGGCACAGAGAAACCGTGCATGAAAAAAATAGCAAGACAAGAAGTCAAAAAATGCTACAAACCGTGAAATTTTCCCCGACAAAAAAGACACCAAACTTTTGCGATGATCCCACAACCAACAAAGAAGAGAGACAATTTTAAATAGCCGTCTAACACCAGGTGAGATACTTAATGCAAACAAGCCTAAGGTGAGGAGGGAACTGCTCAGAAAGGAGTAAATTACTGAAAACAGAGTACAATCAAAACAGGACGTGGAACCAAAATTAGAGCACAAGACAGAAAGTGAAACCAAAAACAAAGGTAAAACACCCACAAACCATACAAACTGGCAAGTTATAACAAAAATTAATATAATATAATAATAGAATAAACATTCTACTGTAGTGACAAAAAAATGCAACAAATTAGTCTGTGACAAATGACAATATATTTAGTGACATATTAAAAAATGTTCAAATACAAATGGAAAGTATTATTTGTTTAAATGTATGTACTGCATATGTGCTGAGCACTCAAAAGTACAACTACTTCAATCAAAAACAAATACAAGCAAGTCAAATCAAAACTGTGCACTGTGAAATTTTTCAACAAAGTAACCATTATTTTGCAGGAAATAAAGCATATATGTTTTTGAGAGCATACGCAATATTTCTGTCTAATCACCGTGTCTTTACCTGTGGAGAACACCTCTTAGGAAGGTGGCTTGCAAACTGCTGGTGTTCTGTCAAAATGAGCTACTCAGAAAAAGAGCTACGTAACACTACTGAGCATGCGCACACATGAGCATCAACGCTAAAGTTTTCCTCGAAACAATTTACAATCAGAATGGACTACTTTGTGTAGACTTACCTTGTGTAAGTAAGTAATTTGTGTACATTATATTTCTTTCATTGTTCTTTCTGACCAGCAAGCATGTAAGCACTTACATCGTGAGGAAGGGCACATTGATGCAACTATTGGTAGCCTACATTTTCGTTTTCATAACCGTTGTTTATGAAAGCTACGGAGTTTACCGTGAATGTATTTCTTGTAAATGGTATAAAAACCGAGTATGGAAGCTGCATGAATAGGATGCCAAAAACCAACAACTTTTTTTTCCTCCACAATGTAAATTCGAAAAACAAATAGTAATCTACAACTGGTAGCTTTTTTTGGCCAAGCATTTTGACAGAACACCGTCTCGTCATGTGATGCATGAGTAACTGTTGGTTTCCTGCAGTAACAAGTTATCACATGCTGTCTGCTACTACTTACTCAATTTGATGCAAAGTGTTGCAAGTTGCTCTGTTGTCTTCCTTTCAGGTGAATATTTGTAAAGTCTTTGCTGCTGATCGGCGCCATACGTGGTGACGTCATGCGTGCCCACAGGCATCGATAATGAAATCGTTAACAAAACTGACAAATGATTCCCAGGAATCGAAAACCTGGAAGCCAGTTCTTGTTTTCATTTCCCATCCCTATAGCCACCTGAAACGCCAGCATCGCTAAAACAGGATTTTTGAAAGCTTACTAAGACACCTTACTGCTATAAAAGCTGCCTGCAAGACAGGGCCAGGGGAGCTTGTTCTTATCATTGCGGGGTTTGAAAATTGCAAAATGTGTACCAGTTTAATCATGGAAATGACGGCGCTGGACAAGCAGACCTTTAACATCTTTTTTCAGCATAAATCTACAGGTACACTCTGTCAAATCCAACATTGTTTAAATCGTACTTACGTCCAGGTGTGCACAAACTACACTTAATTCTATATGGAATGTATGGATATCATTTAGAAAATGATATCCATACATAGATGATCAGTCTCAATCCTGAGAAGTAGTAAGTTATCTGTACCGGCTTGAAAAAATATACACTGTGCATCCCAAACTAAAACTATACAAAAATGTTTATATCAGCAAAATGTACACAAACAGAGGCAAAGACACCATCACATAGTCTTCAATTAGCTTTTTCACACTGATAGTGTTGTTGTCATCGAGTAGCTTGACAACACACAAGCATGTTCTATCCCTGACTCCCACGATTCTCTCCTTTGGGAGACACAGGAAGTCACAAGAAGTTGTAAAAGTGAAAGACCATCTGGTCAGCTTGTAGTTGAAAGACCGCTACACCTGCGGCGAGTGGAGAATCCCCTCTGAAGCTTATTAATGACCCGTCGACCAGACAACATTTGTTTTGGAACATTCACACCCTTTTGACGAGACCAATTAGCACTAATGTGTCGTGACAAGCACCTCCTCCTGTTCTCACGGAGATGTGGGTTACAAACATGCACACAAAAACTGAATGGTCATTGATTGCCTTTAAATAGCGATAATGGAATACTCACACTCGCCCATACCAATATTAATCCAATACAATATCAACAGGAATCCTACATACTTTTATTATTTTGAGTGTGGAATGTTAGAAAAGGTTTAATCAAGTGAAATTAGGTCAAACAGAGAACAGCTTTTGGTATGAAAAACATTATCCTATTTATTATTAACCGTAAAATGGACTTATACTGTCTGTAGATTGAAGTGGAGAGGGAATTTTTTGGGGGGACACAGGGTGGCCTCAATAATTTATGAAGTTAAGCTCATGACTCGTAAGTTGAATGATGCGGACATATTTGTTTCCGGATACTTGTACAGTATGTGTAAGTACTCTAATGTGGTACAATAAAAACAAATAGTAATCTACACCATTCTATTTATTATTTTTAATCTTCTTATTCACCCTGTTTTTCGTCCTTAACTCCCTCATATGTTATTCAATTCAAACCAGCTCATTCAAGAAAAAGGGGCTTCCTATCAACATTTTCAAAAACATTTCCATATTTTCAGGAGTTTTCCACTTTTCAGGAAATGTTTGCCATTAAAAATTAAAGGACCATTTATCTAACGTCAACATTTCTCAACAGATTCAGCATGTTAATGTTAGCAACATTTGCTTTACTAATTTGCATACATAGTATGCATCCAAGAGTCATATTTTTGTTACTTGACGTTATTTGTCTTGTCACCTAACTGTTGGCATTTCAGTTTGGCTTTTCAGGATTCACACAATTGATTGTTTTGTTATTTGTTTATATTGAAAAATGTGCTGTTTTAGACTGCAATGACACCTATTACGTATGTCTAACTTGTGAGCTATTGTGTGCTTTTAGTAGCTGTTGTGTAGCTGCTTGCTATGAGTGGCATATAGCTTACCATGTTACCTTTTGTAAATGACTTGATTAAAATACAAGAAAAGACCAACCGTGTGTGCTTATTGGAGGACATTTAGATGTTAACTGGCGGTCTAGTTTGCACAAGTAAACATGTTGCCTACCTCTTGCAATCGTTGAAGTACTGGTTTCCTGTCACTTTATTAATACAATACAATAAAAATTAGGATATTTCAGAAATAGTTGCAAATGATGATTAATCATGACTAATTTGTTTGTAAACTGTGAATAAGCTGCATTAAACATTCAGGCATTTGAAATTCCTAGTTTTTTGTCAAATGTTTTTTTTCTGGAGAATAAGGTAATATCAATCAAACAGTTACAAGGAATTCAATGTTCTCGTGATATCAACTAATTGTATTTGGAGCGTCATTCAAGCAGGTTCATTATCATTCCATAAATTACTAGAGCAGCGGTGCCTATTAGGTCAATCGCAAGCTTCCGGTCGAACCCGCAGAATGTGTCAGTTGATCGCCAGCTAGGCATTAAAAAAACATACCTAAAAATTAGCGATTATTAATCTTCACTATGACGTCCTTTTCGTCACTTGATTGACATTCATGGCACCCGAGGATCATGTTAGATGACGCTGGCGCTGTGAGCTCAGTATTAAGAAAAAAAATGTCAAGATGGCGAGAAACAGTTTTTATTTCAACAGACTCACGTGCCATACCTGCTGTCAAAAGACGACCGCACAGTTCTTGTTTTCCCAATAAAAGTACTGCTCCATCTTGCCTGCGCTAACAAAAAAAGGGTCTCAGAAAGCTAATGCATACAAGCTAACAAGCTACGGAGTTTGTCGTGAATGTATTTCTTGTAAATGGTATAAAAACGAGTATGGAAGGTGCATGAACAGGATGCCAAAAACCAACAACTTTTTTTTCCTCCACAATGTAAATTCGAAAATGTGGAAGTTATCAGCACTACTGCAAATCCTGTCTGATTCTAATCAATGCAAGTCATCAGAATCAGGTAATACACCAACTTATATTTTGTCTTCTTGAAAAAGGAATCTATGCTCTTATTCTTATTAAACACCTTTTATTTATATGTTAAAAAAAAAG
>NC_084549.2:51540000-51595000 GCF_033978685.3 Nerophis lumbriciformis | reverse complement strand
ATTAAAACTATAATAGAACAAATGTTTACAACAATTTTATCAGACAGATTTGAACAATGGGGGGGGGGCGACTGCGTGGAAACAAAAAAACCTTAATAACAATAACCATAATAAGGTCAAATATTTTGACAGCACAAACTTAGCAAACAATCGACAGCTATATTTTAATATTTGTGGGGCTGTCTTCACACAGGTATTATAGTTGACCCCCCACCCCCACACCCCCAAAACAACAAAAAACATGTATGTGCAACTTTAAAATACAAATCATGGGGCAAAAATGGCTGACTATTTAAACCAGTGGTCCCCAAACTACGGCCCGCGGGCCGGATCCGGCCCCCCAGCATCCAAAATCCGGCCCACGGGAAGTCCCAAATTAAATTAAAAAAAATATATATATTTTATTTTATTTAAAAAAAATTTTTTTATCTTTCCTTTCTAATCCATTTTCTACCACTTGTTACTCTCGGTGTCTCCTAGCCGCCCCGGCAAATCATATTGTCTAAAAATGTATTTTCCCATCGATAACGTGACAATGTTAAATGTTGATGAACATCAATGTTAATTGATGTTAAATGACAATACGGATTAACTCGCTGGAATATAAAGACAATGTATATATGTATATATACACACACACACATATATATATATATATATATATATATATATATATATATATACATATATATATATATATATATATATATATATATATATATATATATATATATATATATATATACCGGTATATATATACACTAAATTGGCCCTAGTGTGGAAATGTGAGTGTGAATGTTGTCTGTCTATCTGTGTTGGCCCTGCGATGAGGGGGCGACTTGTCCAGGGTGTACCCCGCCTTCCGCCCGATTGTAGCTGAGATAGGCTACAGCACCCCCCGCGACCCTGAAGGGACTAAGCGGTAGAAAATGGATGGATGGATATACAGCCCGGCCCCCGGCCAAATTTGTTTAACCCAATGCGGCCCCCGACTCAAAAAGTTTGGGGACCCCTGATTTAAACTGTATAATATTTGAACAATCAGGAAATGTGTTGATTAAATAAAATGAAAGACTATATAATATTAGGTTGCTATAATTGTATCCGTGGTAGAATACATTTGGACTCCTAATTAAGTCATGTGCCCCAGGTGTTGAACTACGGATCATGTCCTCGCCTGCCACCTCAATGCTGTAAACACTGTAAACTAAGCCAATTATGTTTTTTTTTCATGCCAAGTAAATGTACTGGTTATCCTGTGACTGACAGGAAGTCAGGTTATACCCAGAGTCTCGCCCTAAATCAGATTAAGGTTGGATTTAGACTCCAACCTGCTTGTGACCCTGCTCTGGATAAAGGAAGGGATGGTTTCGAAAAAAGTCAGCAGCAAGTACCAGATGGGAATCTCGTCAGGGTTGCATCCAAGATTGGTACATACTTATGCACTTTCTTCCAACAATGTCAGACAGTGACGGACATACCTGGAGGACACAAGCAGCTGTAGGGAGCCTCTCTCACTTCCCGTGTCTTTGGTAGTCGCTCTGCAAGCTTCTGCATGCAGGGGAAAGGAGACAGAATAAATTCATCAAAGTCGAATAGAATGTAACAATAGTATCAATATCTGAGAAGACTTAAATGTTACGGAGTGTTCTATCAACTCTAATATTTTAATACAGCAAGCTGGAAAGTCCTTTAAGAAGCCGGTTTTGTCCAAAAGAATGATCAAGTGACCATGACAGACAATAAACATTTTATTTTAGTGTGCATTTTAATACACAAATCTGTACACAGTGGATCTTTGCATATACTGTACACATTTGGCATTCACCGGAGTGAAGCCGCTTTTCAACAGAGGTGGGTAGTTCTTTACGTTGGATTGGTGAAACAGAGTCATGTGACAGTGCCCTCTGGAAGAAGTCTCTCGCCAAATGATTGCATCTTTGCAAGCAGTAATCAATACATTATAAATACATACATTAATGTTATGAATAAATGTAGCGATCGGAATGAAACTTAATGTAACGGGGTAAAAGTAGCTTTTCTTCTTAACAAAAATACTGAAGTAAAACTAAAAAGTATTTGCATTAAAACTACTCTGACAAGTACAATTCATCCAAAATGTTACTTAAAGGAGCCATATGTAATAATTTCATGTCAATTCATCATTAAATGGCACTGGTGACAAAAGGCATTAATAAATCATGTTCTTTTTGAATACCTCATCACTGATAACAGTAGTTCAGCCGGGATATGCTAATTTCAAAATTTGATTTACAGCCCTGAAATCTTGTTATTGTTTTCATTTCGATGCCCCGCCCTCCACTGTTTTAACCAATTAGAAAGTCTGTGAGTGTGTTGTATCCAAGTTGCCAGTTATGCACCGACATCTTCTCTGGCTACTGCCACTGGTAAAGGTACTAAACATGTCAGACCTTAGTAAATCTAAAAGGCGTCTTTACGATTCTCAATGTATTCATGACAAAGCCAGGAACAAAACGAAGATTTGTATCAGGGATGCCTTTGAAAAATGTAGAGGATTGAAGGTGGAGAATATTTTTTCATCTGACGCCAAACTTGCTAATTTCCTCCTTGATAGGTAAGTAAGGCATTTACGTTTTCTTATTACTTGTAATAAATGGAAACGGACATTTCATATGTAAACTATATTGTCCTATACAGTCTATGATCTTCTCTAACAAAGCTAGTATGTGCGTGCAACGAATGCTTAGCATGCTAGTCCAGACAATGACACATCGACATATATGCTAACGGGGGAAATATATGCCCGTTAGCCTGTATGTTCATGTGTCATCAAACTGACAGGGCAAAATATATTTTCGACAATTAAAACCTATGTGGATATGGGTAGTGTCAGTGCCTATTTCGTTTTCAATATGCTGATACGTTGAGGGAATGGGTTCCAACATTAGCACTGCTGTCATGTCAATGTGAAACGTATGGAAACAGCCAAATCACATGATAAAATAATTATTGATTTGTGTTAGCATATTGTGGACTACATATACCAAGTTATATGTCAATCTGAAACGTTTGAAACAGTAGCTTATAGGCATACCTTGGTAAAATGTCACCTCTTTACTTTTGGGCCTACAGTCGATTGACCTGGATTTGGCTACATATCTGGCAACCCCAATCAGGGAGAGGGGCAGGGAAACTACAGAATTTTGACCATGAATGCAGTACCATTTCTGGCGAGATTCTTACATATGGCTCCTTTGAGTAAATGTAACGGAGTAAATGTAGCGCATTACTACACACCTCTGCTTGTCAGTCAGCCACTTTCTTTATATCTGGGAGTGGACGCAGGGCCGCTAACACACAGCACAGAAATGTTGAGCCTTGTATTGCAATTGTGAAGGCTGGAATATACTCTTGCGTCACATAGTTTGCGTAAGCGATGCTGTCTTGGTCCTTTCTCCCTTCGGACCTAGACGTGCACAAACCAAAAAATCTAGCTTCCAGTCATGGCTACTCGGACTACAGAGCTGTGATTGGTCAGCTTGTTACTACGTAATTTCCAGAGGCTTTGCAAACAAACCCCACAACCTCCATTATAGAAACAAAGGAGCACATTGAGGAGGTTTTAATTGAGGAAATTCATAAATATGATCATTTACACAATACTAAATATATAAATATAAATACACCTCACCAAGCTACAGAGATTGCCTCGGCTCGTTCAGGGGTCGCACAGCCCACCTTTGTGAATGTCTTTTCTTCCGGTTTCGAAGCAATGTGCACATTAAAAGAGCCCCTTGTTTTAAAAGGATTCGTTCCTGCTCCAACATTAAAGTGTGTGTTGCTTCAGACATCCTTGTTTACTACAACCACTACAAAACACAGAAAGTTATCTCTCTCACAGGAAGCTAGTCAACAAGGGCTGTAGTTGTTCAAACAGGAAAACACTGCCTCCTCGGGTTTTGGAAGAGAATTGCAAAACAAGCACAAGCCCTTTCAGAAGAGCTATAAAGGAACCAAGACACAAGCCAGGTGACGCAAGAGTATATTACAACCTTAAGGTAACATAGTATAAATGATCTGGATCAGCCACAAAATCTAACGACTTGTTTCTTATCCAATTTATGACATTTCAAATGTTTCTTCAAAATCTGTCCATAACTTATTTGATTCATGTTGCAAGCTAACTAATTACCAAACTGACAGATTCATGTGGTGGGCTGACACAAGTAAAAATGTTGAAAAAAATATATAAATATTATACTTTTTTAAGCTTTTGCAATACAGAAATATAACACTTCATCTTCCAGGTAATATGCACTGCTATCTTGTTCCGCAAAACATTGACTATATTAATTGTTAGATTAGAGTGTGAGGTTTGAGCAACAAGCTAGTCAGCAGCAACAGTGCAGAGAGCAGCAGATTAGCCTCGTAGAACAAATTAGCATCAATATTTGTTTCCACAGTTATACCTGTAAGTAAAAATTTATTCGCTGTTGTATATCAATTTTTTTCCATTATAATCTAATTTTGTTTGTACGATAAATTCCAGCATCCCCCGCGACCCCAAAAGGGACAAGCAGTAGAAAATGGTTTCAAACGATCTACAGTAATTTACTTTAACCTGTCACTGGGCATTTTATGTTAGCATTAAGCTTGTGACATAAAAGCAAACCTTTATCCTGTATAATAGTATTGCTGTTTTCAGTTTCTACCAAACTTTAATATAGCTTTAACATGATTGCTACATATATGTGCACTTCTTGTGTATATTATTGTACTTTCCTTTGAGTGCTTACTTACTTGATAACTGAATTGAGGAAATTATTAATAAAAAAACCTCAAGTCGGAAGTATTTTTAGCTCTAATTTAAAAGAATGTTTACCTATCCAGCAAAACAAAATTCCAACATTCAGGGAGGGCAGAATATCATATGTAAATAAACCAGGTGTGTATGAAGTGCAGCATGTGTTAACATTGTAGTAGTGAAATAAGCAGCAACAATTGAAAAGTAAAGCAAAATATTGTAATGTAACAAGAAAAATACATTTAAATTAATGAAACGATTGCCAGTCTGTGGGGGAAAACTAAATAAAGCACAACAACGTTAAATAGGTACAAGAAGGTTGGCCCCAAGCACTGTCGCTATGTTAGCACTAGGTTCTACGCTCAATTTGGTTACAATCCTCAAAACTTTTACCGAGGTGAACACAAGTTAATATATGATTGTAAGTTCCTAATGGAATTACAACAGAAAAGCAATGTTGATTAAATAGACGCATCATTAGAAAAACACTTTCTCCGACAGCTAGCGGTTATTCACTTTACAGGGAGCTGGACAGCCGGCAGAAGCACAGTTGTAGCACTAGCCTGACAACTGATTAATAGCTAAGCTGTGACTCAGATTCTTCCAACTGATCCATCATCTTTCACGATCAATCAAAAGTGGTGTGTAATATACCAATTTTAACATTTAAAAAGTTTTAATGTTTAATAAGTGTGTGAGGCATATGTATTCATTAAACCTGAATTGTGTTTCTATGCATTTAGCTTGTTAGCTTCTTCCATAATAATAATAATAATTGATTCGATTTTAATCGCCCTTTTCAAGACACTCAAAGCACTTCACAGAGAAGTGAGAACCCATCATTCATTCACTCCACATTCACACCTGGTGGTGGTAAGCTACATTTGTAGTCACAGCTGCCCTGGAGTAGGATGCCAGTTTGCACACCCATCATTCATTCACCAGTGTGAGCGGCACTAGGGGCAACATCAGTGATTTGGATGGCAAGAGGAGGGAAGCGAACCTGCAACCCTCAAGTTTCTGGCACGGCTACTCCAACCACCACGCCATCCTTGGTCACATTTAGACAAATGTATGCGTTTAGAGAAATCAATGGCCAAAGCCTTAGTTTTTAGTTGCTGCTCTCTTCATCTAAGACGTCCAACACACTATTTTGGAATTTTGCCTATCGTTCACAATCATTATGAAAGACATGATGACGGATGGATTTTTTAAATAGTGTTTTAACTCGTAAACAAACATAAATAAAAGTCTGCTTACAGCGTAGCCAATGGCCGGTTCTCTACTCCGATACCCAATAAATAACCATTCAAAAACTGCCAACGATACTCCATTTACATTTCATGACTTGATTATTAACCAAGTTTTAGTGATATTGTTACTATAAGTGCAAACCAGGCGAACCATTTACAGCGGCGCCGTGATCACTACCGTGTGTCCCTATGTTTACATCATCAAGTGATCTGCTGTTTCCTCGCTTCCCTGCTCCTTGAAACTTTGTTGTTGATTATAAATTATGACTCTCACCTGGACAGAAGAAGGCTGAGGAGGTATTCCGACAAGTTGGTACACTTTGACAGCCAATTTAGACCCAGGAATGGCAAGAACGACATGAAAAGACGCTTGGTCCACCCCCGTTTCTTCGCGGGAATTATGGTCATTTTTTTTATCTAAATGGGAATATATGAACATCCTAGCAGTTGGCATCCTAATGACAGCAGACATTTGTACAGTAAGTGACGTTTTATTATGATTGTTGACTCTCGTAAAGTCTGCAGTGAGCAGTAATTAGTGATCCATCCAGTCATTTTCTACCGCTTGTCCCTCTTGGGGTTGCGGATGTGCTGGAGCCTATCCCACGGGAAGAACATGCCAACTCCACACAAAAAGACCCCTAGCCCGGGGATCGAACCCAGGATCTTCTTCTTGTGAGGCACACACACTAACCCCTGTAGCACCGTGCTGCCCCAGTAATCAGTGATGTACAAAAAAAAAAATTAACGCCGTGATGCGTTTTTTACATTAACGCACCGCATATGGGGCTGGGCCGATAAAAAATAAATATTAATAAATAATAATAACAATAGTAGTGGATTAGATTTATATAGCGCTCACAGAGAAGTGAGAACCCATCATATGGCGTCACATTAGTGCCAAAAATCCGAGCGCATAAAAACTGTTATCGCGCGCTGATTCTCCACTTTGTGCGCGCGCGACACCCTTTTGCGCGCGCGCCGTCTCGGTCTGTGCGCGCTCTGTGTACTCCTGGCATCTCTCCTCGCGCTGTCATGTTTCTTTTTGGCACTTTGGGGGCGGGGATGCTTAGACGGCCCCTCCTTTCTGATTGGCTCTGAGCATTTTTCATATGACCAATGATTCTCCAGCGTAGCAACGTTGTAGCCATCTTACCTTGGACAGCTAGCCTCATCATTACATTGATATCAATGGTACATGTACTAATTAAATTACCATAACTTGCTCGATTTTCGACCAATTTACAAACGGACAGCTAGCCTCAATCATTACATTGATATCAATGGTACATGTACTAATTAAATTACTATAACTTGCTCTAATTTTCGACCAATTTACAAACGGTTTGCCTTGTTACAAATCTTATTACATGTAGATATGACATAGGATGCTGTGCCTGTTGAAATTACCTCTTTCGCTTTAAAAAAAAAAAGACTTAATTGTGCAACATAGTTGTGTTAGTGATGGGATCGGCAGTTCTTTTGACTGTACTGAATCACTAGAATCAGTTCCTTAAATTTATTCTTTCAAAAAATTCGTTCACCGAATCACCCCCCCCCCCCAAAAAAAAAAAAGGAGGGAGGGGGCGTGCGTAGTACAGTACAGTGCTAGTGATGGGATCGGCAGTTCTTTTGACTGTACTGAATCACTAGAATGAGTTCCTTAAATTTATTCTTTCAAAAAATGTGTTCACCGAATGACCCCCCCCTCCCCCCTCCCCAAAAAAAAGGAGGGGGGGGGGGCGTGCGTAGTACAGTACAGTGCAGACATTCGCGGGAGAAGCAGCAAAAAGGGTGAACGCGAGTCCCTACACAGCTCTGTGCATGCAGTACACCAGGCAGTGAGTGACACAGTCAGCACAGTTCAGTACGTGAACGTGAATCACTTCTGCAGTAGCAGTTCTGTGTGCAGGTCGGCGAATCACCGAATCACTTGTGCAGCAGCAGTTCTGTGTGCAGGTCGGCGAATCACCGAATCACTTGTGCAGCAGCAGTTCTGTGTGCAGGTCGGCGAATCACCGAATCACTTCTGCAGCAGCAGTTCTGTGTGCAGGTCGGCGAATCACCGAATCACTTCTGCAGCAGCAGTTCTGTGTGCAGGTCGGCGAATCACCGAATCACTTGTGCAGTAGCAGTTCTGTGTGCAGGTCGGCGAATCACCGAATCACTTGTGCAGTAGCAGTTCTGTGTGCAGGTCGGCGAATCACCGAATCACTTCTGCAGCAGCAGTTCTGTGTGCAGGTCGGCGAATCACCGAATCACTTCTGCAGTAGCAGTTCTGTGTGCAGGTCGGCGAATCACCGAATCACTTGTGCAGTAGCAGTTCTGTGCGCAGGTCGGCGAATCACCGAATCACTTCTGCAGTAGCAGTTCTGTGTGCAGGTCGGCGAATCACCGAATCACTTGTGCAGTAGCAGTTCTGTGTGCAGGTCGGCGAATCACCGAATCACTTGTGCAGTAGCAGTTCTGTGTGCAGGTCGGCGAATCACCGAATCACTTGTGCAGTAGCAGTTTGTGTGCAGGTCGGCGAATCACCGAATCACTTCTGCAGTAGCAGTTCTGTGTGCCAGAGGGCGACAGATGTGAATCGCTCTCTGCCCTGACAGACTCCCCTTGACGTTTGCAAATTAACAGACATTGCAGCTGTAGAGATTCCGTTACTTTTAAAAACACTGTGTGTGCGTTTCCGGCCTGTCCAATAAACAAAATGTGACTAAATGTCTTGGTTGTTAAATATGTTTTATTGCACTGAAATGAAAATAAGAAATAAACAAAAGTGGGAAATAAAAAAAATAGTAATAGCCTACTAAAATGCTTGCAATCAACAGTTAAATAAATAGGCCTCGTTTGTTTAGTGCAAAAACAAATATTAAATTAAGAAACGCTTAACAAATGCCAACATAAAAACGAAATGTTCTGTAGCAAAGAAAATGTAAACTTAAATATGGAAACAAAAAGAAAAAAAATACCTTCAAAATAAAACAAATAAATTAAGAGCCAGAAATGCCAACATAAAAACTAAATGTTCTGTAGCCTACGTTTAAAAATATAACAAAGAAAATATTAACTTAAATGTGCAAACAAAAAGAAAATAAATAGGCTACCTTAAATAAAACAAAACAAATATTAAACCAAGTGCCAGAAAAGCCAAAATTAAAACTAAAATTTCTGTAGCTTACATTTAAAAATATAAAAATGGAAATATCAACTTAAATATGTAATAAAAAAGAAAATCAATAGCTTAAATAATATAAAAATCAAGATAAATAATAGCCCATGTATATGTACATACATTAGTTATTATTTTTATTTTAAATCTTCTCAAACAGCCTGCCCTACACTTTACCCCCCGCCCCTCCCCCTCGCGTCGCTGCTGCTCAGCCTTGCCCTGCACTGACTTTCTTTCTGTCTCCTCTACTCTCATAACTTTATGTGTTGAGATAATGTGTGTGTTTGTTTTCATGTGGCTTGAGTCAACATTAGCCGTTAGCTTGGAGAATGAATGGAGAGCGGATGCCAATGGCATGAAACATATCCCCGCGACGGGAGGAGAATCAACCGCGGCATTGGGGCAAGCAGAGCAGAGAGCGAGAGCGTTGTCGTTCACTGAGTGATTCATGTCGTTAATCCGCGGTGAACGAATCGTTCGCTCAGTCCCTCCCCCCGCCCCCATGATGAGTAGCTGGCTGCGTCGTTCGCCGACGTCACAGAATGCGCCAGTTCCACTCATACCGGCATGGTCGCGGCGGAGCTCAACTGAACTGAGAAAGGAACGAATCAGTTCATGAAGTGATTCGGTTCTGTACGTTCACTCAAAAGATTCGTTCGTTCGAACGAATCGTTCGCGAACGACACAACATTAAGTTGTGTAGGGTCAGTGTTAGTCAGTTCTCTGATTATTTTAAACTGTTTCAGAATACATTATTAAAAGCTATTTTTAACATTTAAAAAAAAAATTCAAAGATTATTTCAATAATTTTATGGGTGAATCAAAAGAAATTCCATAAATTAGAAAACAAATGTTCAAGAAGAAGTGAAAATATAAAATAATGTTATGGTTGGATGTTATTGCTGGTGGACCAGTTCTGGCTGAAAGATGTGATTATGGTGTTTGTTGTCTTATTATTTATTTGGGTCACATTTTGTATTACCCTGTATTGTGTTTATGTGGTATGAAATAACCTCCATCAGCGCGCGACATTTTTTTATCCACTTCTTCCTCCGTAAATCTTGATACATATTGACGATGACCCGCCCTGCTATACTTCTGATTGGCTCTGAGCATTTTTCAGCATTTTTCGCCTGACCAATCAGAAAGAAGGAGCCGTCTAAGCTTACCCCCCCCCAAAGTGCCAAAAAGAAACATGACAACACGAGGAGAGATGCCAGGAGTACACAGAGAGCGCACAGACCGAGACGGCGCGTGCGCAGAAAGGCGCCGCGCGCGCGCAGAATGGCATCGCGCGCGCGCAGAAAGGCACCGGTCGCGCGCAAAAAGGCACCACGCCCGCACAGAAAGGCACCGCGCGCAGTTTTTATGCGCTTGGATTTTTGGCACTAATGTGACGCCATACGCTACTCTCATAACACTCGTGTGGTTGCACTGACTTTGTCTTGCTGTGGATTATCAGCATGGAGTAGGAAGAGAAACTTTATTATGTTGATATATCAACTCAATAACAGAAACTTGTATTTAGTTTTGTTGGTTTTAATACAGACGTGTTGCAACATTTTGACACTTCCAATCTGTTGCTTTATTGAGTATCTTCCCTAAATACTCTGTGTAATGTTCAATATATTATATACTACTGCTATCTTGTGTCTCTAATCTGCAACTTCCTTCAAATCGACTTTAATTATTTTATTACAACCTTGCTCATCATGCCTGGCTACCTTCTCCACTGATAAATAGCACCCTTTGTAAGTTGGAAATTCATTTATTGGCAGACTTAAGTCAGTCATAACAATTATCAATCATTATCGATATCGATCAATATAAAAAATGTGTAGCATGATATGGTTTTCGGTCATATCGCCCAGCCCATGCTTAAAATGATCAAAATACGTAAATTTAAATACATTTTATTATTATGAATGTGCCCGTTACTACATTAGATATATACTTGCATCATGTATATAAAACCCTAATGGAGTTGTTTGGCTGTTTTGAAGGGCTTTATAGGCATAATAGAGCAACTCCCATAAGCTTAATTGTAAGCAGACTTTTGATAGGATGTATTTACTGTTTAGAATTCATAAAACAAAGAATATGTCCGTCGTCATATCCTTCAAAATGATTGTGAACAATAGGAATAAAAACAAAGTGCAGTTCCCCTTTAAATAAATGATAAATGATAAATGGGTTGTACTTGTATAGCGCTTTTCTACCTTCAAGGTACTCAAAGCGCTTTGACACTACTTCCACATTTACCCATTCACACACTGATGGAGGGAGCTGCCATGCAAGGCGCTAATCAGCACCCATCAGGAGCAAGGGTGAAGTGTCTTGCTCAGGACACAACGGACATGACGAGGTTGGTACTAGGTGGGGATTGAACCAGGGACACTCGGGTCGCGCACGGCCATTCTTCCACTGCGCCACGCCGTAATAAGGGTAAAAACATGAAAAAAATGTTGCGCCTTTCTTATTCCAAAGCAAAAAGTATTGCTTGTCAAAGTTGTCCCATCACCTCGATGTCCAATAGCGATGATCCAAAACAGCTGACTGTCATTGGCACTGGCGGGAGTGTTGCAGCTCATTTTGATGCATCTTTTTTGTTAATGTTGAGTGAAAATAGCAGCATGTTTACGTTCAAACATACAGTAAGTTCTTTGTTTAAAGGCAGCAAGGCAGTGTTGTTAAGATTTGGAAATGACAGCACACAACCGAGACGTCATCAGAGGAGTTCTAGTCTCTGTTTAAGCCGTGTACTCGCATGCTGAGCGAAGAGTTTAGGAACTCTTTACCTTGGCCTGCGTTTGCAGAAGGCAGCGTGTTTAAGGACAAAAGTATGTGGACAGGAGGCCTAAACGCAAAGATAAATATGTGTTTTTCAAGTCTCTGTGTTTATGTGGACATGGCCTTAACAGTTAAGTCAGTTATGATTTACATAATAATAAACAATCAATAAAGATCTCATTAATAAATAGTTGTTTATAAGTTGTGATTGCCACCCAAACAAATAATTGCAACACAAACATCGACATCAAACTAGCATAGGGGTTCAGGGGAGGAGGGGCGAGCCAGCGTAGTTTACAGTAGTGCAGTGACGCAGCACCATAATCCAGACTGTGTCAAAAAATAGACATTTCTAGAGACATATCTAAATCTACTGTTGAACCATACCAGTACACATTTGCAGATGTTAAAACTGCCAAGGTAATAAACACTAAGACAACATAAGGCAAACTTTTTATTGATCAGTTTTTTGGCTGCAAAACTATACTTTTAACTTGGGTCGTGATTGTGTAATGTAGCGGTTTTGCAGCCTATCTGTAATTTCCAGAAGTCATTGAATCGCACATTCTTATTTTTATTGCGCTTTATCTTGTGAAATGCGCCACAAAACAACAGTCCTTTGTCTGACAATCTCAAACAAAAGCTCTTTGAGACAAAACTTGCTCATATGTTGAAAGTTATTTCGGGGTATCAAAGTGTGATAGTTGACCTCATTAGGTCCACAAATGCCTGCCTGTGATTTGACCCTGAGCAACATCCAAGTACATTCTTTAAAGCATGGCAGGCAGTCCAACTGGCGGTGGTTACCAGCCAAGGAATGCCAGCATGCGCTGTTCAGGGGCTGGCGACAGGTGTTGGAGGGGATATGATGAAGGGGCTGTCATTAGGAGCACTCCTACAGCCTTCTGGGCACCGCCTGTTACATCAGCGCCTGCTATCTTGCATTGGTTTCGTCAACAAATCAAATACTGTACATGAAGGAGGACATTTCAAGAATGTCAGGACTTTTATGCGACTTCAATGCAGTAGCAGATAAAAATCAGTAAAACTAATTTGTCTGATGGAGTAGATGACGCTTGATTTGGGCAGGCCCATAACAATATTGTTTAGAAGTAGAGATGCCGATAAATGCTTTAAAATGTGATATCGGAAATTATCGGTATCGTTTTTTTTATTATCAGTATCGTTTTTTTTGTTTTTGTTTTTAATTAAATCAACGTAAAAAACACAAGATACACTTACAATTAGTGCACCAACCCCCAAAAAAACCCCTCCCCCATTTACACTCATTCACACAAAAGGGTTGTTTCTTTCTGTTATTAATATTCTGCTTCCTACATTATATATCAATATATATCAATACAGTCTGCAGGGGATACAATCCGTAAGCACACATGATTGTGCGTGCTGCTGGTCCACTAATAGTACTAACCTTTAACAGTTAATTTTAGTCATTTTCATTAATTACTAGTTTCTATGTAACTGTTTTTATATTGTTTTACTTTCTTTTTTATTCAAGAAAATGTTGTTTATTTATTTAACTTATTATTATTATTATTTTTTAAAGTACCTTATCTTCACCATACCTGGTTGTTTAAATTAGGCATAATAATGTGTTAATTGCACGACTGTATATATCGATATCGGTTGATATCGGTATCGGTTGATATCGGTATCGGTAATTAAAGAGTTGGACAATATCGGAAAGTTTGATTAAATAAAATTAGTCAAACAGAGAAGGAATGAACAACACTAACCTATGTATTCTTAACCGTCAGGTTAACCACCCAGTCACCACATTGATTCATGAAGTTAGGGCTGCATTGTTGTTTGATTACTCAAGTAATTGGATAAAACACACTTTAGATCTTCACTGCGTATTTTAGGGAAAATAGTTCAAATAAACAAAAAAAATCTCTTTGCCATAACCTTCATTCTTTTTTTTCTAATAAATGCACATCAACATTTAAATAACACTTTTAACATGTGTGCATAAAAAAAAAAAACTATTAAAAAAAAAACTCTCAGCTGTTGGCTGCCACACAGATCACAGTACCCACACACCCTGCTCTCATGTTGCAAACTATGTTCACATATTTCAAGTTTCAGGCCCTCAATGCGGTCCGGATTAGATCAATTTGTATTAGTTACACTCATTAATAGGGATGTGAATCGAAAACCGGTTCTTGTTTACAACTAGTTCCCAGTGTATCAATTCCTTAGAATCCCTTGCCATTTTTTAAAACGGTTCCCTTATCGATTCTTCTGGGTGGGGATGACATCATTGTGCAACGTGCATAGTGACGTGAGAACGCAACAAACGCTCTAAAGTTGACTACATTTTACAAGAAAAGATTACAACAGCGCTACTTGTAATAATTATAAGGCTGCTAGTTAATAGAGAGGAGGACATTCGAGCAATATGCTTAAACATTTGAATACACAGCATTCAATAAATGAAACAAAATGTGTTTTTAACCGCTCCAATCTCATCCCAGGAGAAGTAACGCTAGCACATCATCTGAATACAACAGGTACAAACTAACACCTCCAATCATGTTAGCCCTATTATTTGTTAAATTTAAATAAATAAATCCCCAGTTTACGTCTGCGCTCGACGACTGTCACCAAGGAGCGATTATGTTTGTGGTCAAAAGTTTGCATTTTCGGTAGGTAAATGTTCAAGTGTAGTCAGAGAAAAGTTATATGTTTTCCTGCAACCAGATTTTGTCGTTGTCATTAACAGGGTTTCTGCGGGGTATTAAAAAGCATTAAAAGTCATGAAATGGATTTTGCAAAAATTAAGGCTATAAAAGGCATTAAATATGATGTCCAGAGGCATTAAAAATGTAGACAATTGTAGGATTTGGCCGATTGTCAATTTGTCAGCCCATCAAACGATAAAAATACGATTAATTTAAGAATGTTGCGGTCATTGATTAATTGCTATTTCTGTCTATTCATTTCCCTCCTCCTTGGTTTTAAAACTGGATACAAGAGCCTACGTCTCGCAAGGTCCCAAAGCGTGAAAAGCGCTGCCTCAATACGGCAAAATGAAACGGCTAACGTTGCCATTCTTTGACACCATGTCATGTTCATGAGAAAGCTGAATTTGTTTCATACACAACTCCTTTATTTCACTCTCCACTTACATGAGCTAACTTGGCTAACATCAGCAACACACGTGACACCACACATGACCTACGGTGGCCCAAGAGGGTCAAACAATACAATTCTCACAACAGACCACAACTCTTTTATTCTCTGACATTACCACAGTTAATTCAGCTGCCAGACTTTATCCGTAACTTGCTATCTAATGTACCCATTTTTAACAACTGTGAGGGTGTGAAATACAATATTGTCAAGATGTTTAATTGACTCAGTTTATTCTTAATGTATCTAAATGTCTTCTAATTTTTCCACATATCATTCCATGTAGCCCCCCTGCGACCCCAAAGGGAATAAGCGGTAGAAAATGGATGGATGGATGGCATTCCATGTAGGGCTGGGCGATATGGCCTTTTATTAATGTCTCGATATTCTTAGGCCATGTCACGATACACGATATATATCTCAATATTTTGCCTTAGCCTTGAATTAACACTTGATGCATATAATCACACCAGTATGATGATTCTATGTGTCTACATTAAAACATTGTTGGTCATACTGCATTAATATATGCTCAATTTAAACTTTCATGCAGAGAGGGAAACCACAACTAAGTCAATTTATCAAAACTGTATTTATTAAACAGTTATTAAGCAGTGGCACAAACATTGATGTAATTTCAAAACAGAAAGTGCAAGATTGTCAGACATTTTAAAACAAGCTATTAGTGTACTTTTGTGCATGATGTCACGAAGATGACATATCAAAACAACACAAAATTAAAGTGCACTTTTTGTAAAGAACGCCACTACAATAGTTTAAAACAAATAAAGTGGACTTTTGTGCATGATGTCACACAAGATATTTCAATAACTGTCAAATAAAAATGAGCTGCATAATAGAAAATACAATTGTGTATGTGCTTCGCTATGTGGTAGGTTACTGCGGACGTTATCGCCTTCTGTTGTTGACTAGTTTTCTCATACGGCGTTGATCTGGAAATGGTGGCTTGGGAATTTTGTGGGTTTGGCACCGGCCGGAGATGTTGACATGCGGAGTTTCAAGTACTCTTCATTCTCTAGCGGGTGACTTTTCAAATGATGCTACACATTAGCAGTGCTGCTACTTTTTGTAGCAACGCTTTTGCCACACACTTGACATATTACGGTTGTCTGTTCGACGTCTTGCCGCTTGAAGCCGAAAACCACCGCCAGACGATGGACCCCATGCTGTTTTTCTTGGGAATGAATTATTCCTTCATATGTTACCAGATTCGCACCTTCTCTCTCTCGTATTACCACTCGCACTGCTCCGCTTGCATCACAGCTAACGTTACCCATGCCGCTACCTCTCTGCTCCGTGAGAGGGAATGACGTTGCACACGTGACAGTATGTGACGTATGTAAGAAGGTGCGCTTGTTTTACGTCTCTGTGAGAAGGAGAGACAAGAAAGAGAGTGAGAAAAGCCTGTAGTCCAGTGGTTCTCAAACTTTTTTTGTCATCCCCCACTTTGGACAAGGGGGAGTTTTCAAGCCCCACCTGCCCCCATCGCCACAACAGAACGCTAATGCCAAGCTTAACATTTTCAAATTTATTGAACATCAAGTAACATCATTCAAACTCAATAACATAAAATAACATCAAGTTCAATAATGAATAAAATAACTGTGCAGCTGTGGTATAACTTGCATCAAGTTCAATAAGAAATAAAATAACTTGCATAAAGTTCAATAATAAATAAAACAAAAGTGTTATAACTTGCATCAAGTTCAATAATAAATCAAATACAAGTGTTATAACTTGCATCAAGTTCAATAATAAATCAAATAAAAGTGTTATAACTTGCATCAAGTTCAATAATAAATCAAATAAAAGTGTTATAACTTGCATCAAGTTCAATAATAAATCAAAAAAAGTGTTATAAGTTGCATCAAGTTCAATAATAAATCAAATAAAAGTGTTATAACTTGCATCAAGTTCAATAATAAATCAAATAAAAGTGTTATAACTTGCATCAAGTTCAATAATAAATCAAATAACTTGCATCAAGTTCAATAATAAATAAAATAAAAGTGCCACTTTGCAATCTTTGCAAAAAAAAGAGGAGCTATGCATTTGGCAAGACAGGGCAAGTGACAGCACTTTGCCCCGGGAGAGCCACTTTGATTCACTGTGAAACAGCACGGCTGTATGATCAGCTCCCATTTCCTCACACAGTGCAGAGAACAGTCACGCTTTCAGTGGTCGTGTTTTGATCAAATGTACCGCGCTCACAACATCTGTTAAAACCTCATTGAGTTCGGGGCTGAGCTGCCTTGACGCGAGTGCTTCCCGGTGAATGACGCAGTGTGTCCAATGCGCATTTGGCGCAACCCTCTTTATTAAAGCCTACAGCCTGTTTCTTGACCCTGCCATGGTCTGTGCGCCATCAGAGCAAAAGCCCACACAGTTTTCCCATTTAGGTCGTGTTCTTTGAGGAAACTGTCCATTATCTTGAACAGCTCATCAGCAGTGGCTCTATTTTTCATGTATTTGCAAAACAGAAAATCCTCGCACAGTGACTCGCCATTCACAAAGCGGACGTATGCGATGAACAGGAAGTCTTTATTGCTGTCAGTAGCTTCGTCCACTTGTAAAGCAAAACGACTTTCTTTTCATTTGTCTCCGAGTTGTTCCTCAAGATCACTTGCAATGTCGCATATACGTCTCGCCACTGCGTCGTTTGACAGTGGGACAGCTTTTCATTTTGCTGCGATTGTCTCGTCAAGTTTGTTCCGCTTAGCCCCGCCCCCATTAGTTACTGTTGCTATGTCTGTCAAACTTTCGCTCCTCCAGAAATTTAAAGCCTACAGGAAAAATAAGTAATTTACATTTATTTATATATCAGATTTCACAGACAGAATCACAAAGTGATTTACAGTGTGTATAGAAAATGAAAGCATAGTAAAAAAAAAAATCTAAGAATATAATTAAAAAAAAAAAATTAAAGTGAAATTTCCTCCCGTTCCTCGCGCCCCACCTGTCATATCTCTATTCCCCACCAGTGGGGCGCGCCCCACACTTTGAGAAACGCTGCTGTAGTCTAATGTCCGCAGCTAAAAGCAACTGTGTGAGAACGTATACTCGAATATCACGATATAGTAATTTTCTATATCGCACATAGACAAACCCGCGATTTATCGAGTATATTCGATATATCGCCCAGCCCTAATTCCATGACATGTCTTTTTCTAAAATGTTTAAATCAATCTATTTCAGAACACATGCATTTTGTATGATGTTGATTTATTACTATGTAAAAATCTTTAAACAATTTTTTTTAAGTGTATTCTGATAAAAAAAACAAAAAAACATATCCTCCAGTTTGTGGCTATTATAAATCATTCTTTCAGAGAATATGCATTTTTACATAAATTATAATGATAAATGGGTTATACTTGTATAGCGCTTTTCTACCTTCAAGGTACTCAAAGCGCTTTGACAGTATTTCCACATTCACCCATTCACACACACATTCACACACTGATGGCGGGAGCTGCCATGCAAGGCGCTAACCCATCAGGAGCAAGGGTGAAGTGTATTGCCCAAGGACACAACGGATGTGACTAGAATGGTAGAAGGTGGGGATTGAACCCCAGTAACCAGCAACCCTCCGATTGCTGGCACGGCCACACTACCAACTTCGCCACGCCGTCTACATCATGTTTTAAGAGATGCAATTTAAAAATGGCATCTGGTTCTCGATATATTTTATGGAAATTAAATTGGTGGGATTAAGTGCAGTTCCTCTTTAATAATTTTGATTGAAGTTACAGTGTGATGATTGACAGACCAAACCTTTTATTTGGCTATTGTCTATTGCCGTGCACAAAGTCAGAACACCGGATGCTACTACAGAAAAATAAATAAAAATACATTCTCAGATGAGCCTATTTTAATTCACTACATAGTAACAGTTATTGCAAACTGTTTACCTATTCAACAATATCATTGTCAAATGCTAACTATTGTGTGTATACAAACAAGCTTTTGACTATATATAATAACCAGAGGTGGGTAGAGTAGCCAGAAATTGTACTCAATTAAGAGTACTGTTACTTTAGAGATTTATTACTCAAGTAAAAGTAAGGAGTAGTCACCCAAATATTTACTTGAGTAAAAGTAAAAAGTATGTTGTGAAAAAACTACTCAAGTAGTGAGTAACTGATGAGTAACCTGTTCGTTTAATGATGACGGCAACAAATAATGCACAAAAACATAAAAATAGCAATGAGCAAATTCAGAGCCAGGAATATCTCTTAAGCAACTAAAACAATAATATATATTAAATAAATGATAAATGGGTTGTACTTGTATAGCGCTTTTCTACCTTCAAGGTACTCAAAGCGCTTTGACACTACTTCCACATTTACCCATTCACACACACATTCACACACTGATGGAGGGAGCTGCCATGCAAGGCGCTAACCAGCACCCATCAGGAGCAAGGGTGAAGTGTCTTGCTCAGGACACAACGGACATGACGAGGTTGGTACTAGGTGGGGATTGAACCAGGGACCCTCGGGTTGCGCACGGCCTCTCTCCCACTGCGCCACGCCGTCCCTTAAATAATAATACATTAACATAAAAAAAATTAAGGCAAATTGAGCCACAATAACTTAACAACACCATAGGCTCAATAGGCAGAGATTACAAAGGAAAATAAGTTAGCCTTTACGCAAACCATAAACTGATAGGTGTGGGCTGCATCTGGGAACACACTGTGCACTTCTGATTGGTCTTTGTATGCGCGTAAGTGTGTGTGCGTGTGTGTGTGTGTGTATCTCTGTCTGTCTATGAGGCTGTAGTGCGTTAATAAATGTCCCCACAAGATGTACATTTGACAGTGATTCATAGCAGGGAAGCTAACATCAGCCTACGGTGACAGCCAAAATATCTACTAACGTTACTTACCGCGATGTGCTTCCTCAAATTTGACGTTGAGTTCATGTAAGCCAGGGGTGCCCACACTTTTTCAGCGGGCGAGCTACTTTTTAAATGACCGAGTCGAGGTGATCTACCTCATATATGCATATACATACACACACATACCACATATACATATATATATATATATATATATATATATATATATATATATATATATATATATATATATATATACATACATACATTTATATATACAGTATATAATTTATATTGATTTATTTTGCCGTTTTTGTTTACATGTTAAAGGTGTTTTAATGAATATACATGCATGTTTAACTTATAGATTCCTTTCTTTCATGAAGACAAGAATATAAGTTGGTGTATTACCTGATTCTGATGACTTGCATTGATTGGAATCAGACAGTAGTGCTGATAACGTCCACGTTTTCAAATGGAGGAGAAAAAAAGTTCCTCCTTTCTGTCTAATACCACATGGAAGTGGTTGGTTTTTGGCATTATATTTGTCCAGCTTCCATATTCGTTTTTATACACTTTACAAGAAATACAATGGCGGCAAACTCCATAGCTTGCTAGCTTGTTTGCGCTGGCTTTCGGTGACTCTTATTTTGTTAGCGCAAGCGCGATGGAGCGGCACTTTTATTGTGAAGACAGGAACTGTGCGGTCAGTCTTTAGGCTTTTGACGGCAGGTACGGTTGAAATAAAAAAGTGTCTTTTTTCCTTCACACTTTTGATTGATTGATTGAAACTTGTATTAGTAGTTTACACAGTACAGTACATATTCCGTACAATTGACCACTAAATGGTAACACCCGAATACGTTTTTCAACTTGTTTAACGTGTGACGGTCATGTGACCGCCTGGCTCTGTTTGATTGGTGAAACGGAGTCAAACGTCACCAGTGACTGCATCTGATTGGTGAAACGCAGGCATGCGATAGATCCTACTTTGAAGGTCTGTCTGACAAACCAAAACAAACAAAGCGTGCATTAACAGATCGATAAAAAATTAGTAGCGAGCTGAATGTAGATAAATGGAGCGGAGTAAAAGTAGCGTTTCTTCTCTATAAATATACTCAAGTAAAGGTAAAAGTATGTTGCATTAAAACTACTCTTAGAAGTACAATTCATCCCAAAAGTTACTCAAGTAGATGTAACGGAGTTAATGTAGCGCGTTACTACCCACCTCTGATAATAACCAAATGTGGTCGGATATAGTCATAAAAATGTTGCGGCATTAAAAAATGGCATTAAAAAGGATTCAATTAGATTTGCTGACACTAGTGGAAACCCTATAATACAGTGCAAACTCATAATGTGGATATTAACACTTTTCATGCAAATTGAGATATGTCAAGCCTTTATTTTGTTATAATTTTGATCATCATGGCTTAGTTTTTGAAACCTTACATTTTCTGAGATTTTCAGTTCAAAGTTTTCATAAACTGTAAGCCATAATCATCAAAATTTTAACCACTAAAGGCTTGACATATACAGTATCTCCCTTTGCATGCAATAAGTTAATATCACATGTTACTAAATGATACATTCTTGTGTAATTTGCACATAAGTAAATTAAACAGAATAATATTAATTTCGTATATTTATTTACAAAAAATGTTTTTCTTCTATGCTCTGTGCCTCTTGAGATTTCACTATAGGCTTTGTAAAGTTATGTTACCTCTAAACGAAACAAAATTGATGCGAATCCACACCTTGTATTATTATTTTTTTTTTTCAAAATAAGAATTGACAGGAGAACTGTTAAAGAACCGAATCAATAGGCAGACATTAAAGTGGAATTGGAACCCGAAAACTCTTAACAATTCCCATCCCTACTCATTAAACAACATATCAAAATAACCAAATATAAGTCAAAGCTATTTTCTAACCAATCATTGCAACCCTGCTCATGACACAGTAAGTTGAATGATGCGGACACGTTTGTTACTGGATACTTTTTAACACGCTTCTGCCTTGGAGCATTGCATGTGTAAGTAATATGCAACTAAAAATACTTGTTTATATTGGCATATGAACTGTTTTAGACTGCAATATTGTTGAATGAAGGACACTTATTACACGTGTCTAGCATGTGTGCTTAGCTGCTGTTAGCTCCTAGTAGCTATGTAAATGTAAATGTATATGACTTGACTAAACGAGAAGAAAAGACCAACCTTGTGTGCTTATTGGAGCACATTTAGATGTTAACTGGCTGTCCAGCTTTGTACAAGTAAACATGCTGCAAGACAACTTGTATTGGAGTTTATATAGAAAATGTTACACATAATTAGATACTTGTTATTTGTTGCTATCGGACCAATATTCAATATCAGCATCGAATAAAACACCCCTACTAGATACTCAATTCAATTTCTTCAAATGAAATCAAAACTAAAACGCGGGTGAAAAATGTTGTTGTTGAAGGTAAGGGAATGTTAAAGAGGTTTGCAGATGTTGAGGCTAAAGTGTGAGCCAGAAAGAGACCAAAGTTTGAGAAAAAAAACATGTGTCTTGCAGACCTTTGAATAGCAATAAAAAAAAAAAACAGGGTTTGTGACATTTGTGAGCAAACTTGTAACGAATGGATTGCAGTACTGCCCTCTGTAAATAAAAAAATAGGAATTTGCTTGATATTAGTTATTGTTTGGAGTTGTTGACTTACCTTTACACCAAATTTGTGTCATTTGCATCCCCAGGAAATAACATTTATAAATGCACAATAAAATTAACTGTTGAATATATATTTTTTAAAGCAAATTGCCCTGCACAATATTATGATTAACATTTTATGAAAACAAAACAAAAACATTTAAACTACATTGAACACTAGAAAAATAACATTTGTTGCCTGTCCCCTCTTCCTAAGATTGGATTTTTACTACTAATTATTTCAATCATTCTGCAATGATGTATTTTGTAGATATATTTGTGTTACTTCTGATCCCAACTGTACTTTAAGTTTGTATTCTTAAAAAAATTTCTTAAAATTTAAACTTTAGTGGTGTCCCAGGGTTTTCGCTCAATCCTTTTACCCTAACATCTGAAACATTTTGAATATTCCACAAATCACATGATCTACAGCAAGTTGCATCATTCATATCGTCTGCAGGCCAAATGTCCATTTGTTTATTTTTCTCAACACAGCACTGTTACCTAAATCTTAAAAAAAAAAAAAATCAATAGATTGTGTGGTAAAAAAAAAAAGACAGCTCAGTTTACAGTAAATTACCTAATTATTGGGAAAAAAGGGGACAATGTCTACCGCGTTTGTGTCTACGGTAAAATTCTGGTGACCAAGTTGCCAATATTTTCCCATAAAATCTACTGAAATAAAGTTGTCTGAGATGGGCCAATACACATTTTGAGTAGTTTAATATGTGTATTAATCAGAAATAGAGTTGAAAAAAAAGAGAGAAATGTAAGTTTAATTTGAGAGTTACCACTGGCTAAATTGGGGCATTAAGCAGATTTTTATTTTGAGTCAAATTACAAAAAAAAATCATCCTTTGGAATTGCGCGTATCATTCACTATCATTATGAAACACGTGATGACGGATGCATTTAAAAAATAATAATTTCTAAATATTAAATAATCTATTAATTAAATATCAAAATATGTTACAGCTAAGGCTGAAACGACGCGTCGACGTAGTCGACGTCATTGGTTACGTAAATACGTCGACGCCATTTTTGTGCGTCGATGCGTTGCATATTTACGTCACACTACTGTCATGGCGGCTCGCAAAGCAGACGGTGCGAGCGAGGGGAAAAAAGCACGCCAAAAGTCATCAAAAGTGTGGGAGTATTTCAATAAACGGCCTAATAATGTTGTTGTATGCACACTGTGTGGAGCGGAAATGGCCTAGCATAGCAGCACAACGGCTATGAACGAACATTTGAAAAGAAAACCGACAGCGTTCTTGCCATCACCATCAACTAGTCAATCGTCCGCGTGAGTATACATTGTCATCATTACACAAAAACATGAATGTGTCATTTGTATCTGCGTTGTAAATTCATAAACTAAAGCACCGTTTCCCTCTGAGAGGTGCGTTTGGCGTGCCTGTTCAGTGTTTACAAAGACCCGCACCTCTTTAACGCTGTGGAGAGGCGGGACCGGCGAGCGACGCGAGGTGGGGCGCGCCGGGAGCGACGCCGCAATCGTGCCCAGGTGCACGATCCGCGCACCTGGGCACGATCATCCAATCTCCTCTCGCTGAAGAAAAGGGGAGCAGCAGAGAGAAAGGGAAGAGAGACTGGAAGGAGCCAGAGTGAAGCTGACGTGGAGCGAGAGAGGAGGAGAGACAGAGACAGAGGACGACGAGCGAGCGAGGAAGAGGAGCTGAAAAGCGAGGAAAGAAAGAGAAAAGAGTTGAAAGAGAAAATACTTTGTGTAAAATTAAACGATTGTAAACCTGGCAAAGCCGTCTGGCGTTCAGTCTGTCGGTCCTGAAAGAACCCCACGGCACAAGACGTGTCACAAACGCTAACATTAATTAGTTGTGCAAATACCTTTTACAACATTAACGGTTACATATACTATGTACAAACGAACAATTAACTTTCACTTTAATCATACTATCATTGTTGTGTTATTAAGCAAAATAAGCAATACTTTTACTTTTGTTGAAATGTTTACACTGTTGTTACAGAATATTTTGTTTTGCACTTTTTTGTATTGGATGTTTATCTTTTTTTTTGCACATTTTAGCAAATAAGCAATACTTTTACTTTTGTTGAAATGTTTACATTGTTTCAGATTATTTTCGTTTTGCACTTTTTTGTATTGGATGTTTATCTTTATTTTTGCACATTTTAAAGCATAATAAGCAATACTTTTACTTTTGAAATGCTTATACTATTGCAGAATATTAAGATTTGCACTGGATGTTTACTTTTATATTTGTACATTAAAAAGCAAATAAGCTACTTTTAATTTTGTTAAATGTTAAAAGTTTTAAATGTTTACATTGTTACAGAATATTTTGTCATGTTGTTGTCAATGTTGACTGAGTGGCCATACTTTTTTTTTTTTTTGTAAATAAAAGCCATGCCTTTTGAAAAAACTGGCCTACATTTATTTTTTCATCTTCATTTTAAATAAAAAATAAAAAATCGGTAAAAGGAAAAATAATCTATAGATTAATCGAAAAAAATAATCTATAGATTAACCGATTAATCGAAAAAAATAATCTATAGATTAATCGATAGAAAAATAATCATTAGCTGCAGCCTTAGTTACAGCGGAGCCAACGGGAGCTCCACTTTTTCGCACATAAAATCTAATAAATAACCATTCAAAAAGCGCAGACAATACACCATTTACATTTTGTGACCTGAATATTAACCAAGTATTAGTGCTATTGTTAATATAAGCGCTAACACAGATGGACTATTTATAACGGCGCCGTGATCACTACTGTGTGTGCCTATGTTTACACCAATGAGTGGTCTGCTGCTTCCTTGCTCCCTGTAAGTTTATTATAGATCATACATCTCACCTGCACAGAAGAAGACTGAGTAGGTATTCCGACAAGTTGGTACACTTTGACAGCCATTTAGGACCCGAAAGTGGCGAGGATGACACAAAAAGACGCTTGGTCCCCCCGCTTCCGCAGTCATTCTTTACCTGAATGTGAATATATGAACATCCTGGCAGTCGGCATCCTCATGACAGTAAGTAATGTAAGGTAAATGATGTTTTACTATGCTTGTTGACTCTAATAAAGTCTGCAGTGAGTCAACAGTGATGAAGAAAAAAAAAAGCAAACGTCATGATGCGTTTTTAAAATTAATGCGCCGCATATGCTTTAAATCAGTGGTCCCCAACCACCGGGCCATGTCCCGGTATCGGTACGTGGATCGATTGGTACCGGGCCGCACAAAAAATAAAAAAAAATAATTTTTTAATTTTTCATTTTTATTAAATCAACATAAAAAACACAAGATGCACTTACAATTAGTGCACCAACCCAAAAAACCTCCCTCCCCTCATTTGCACAAAAGGGTTGTTTCTTTCTGTTATTAATATTTCTTGTTCCTACATTATATATCAATATAGATCAATACAGTCTGCAGGGATACAGTTCATAAGCACACATGATTGTATTTTGTTATGACAAAAAAAAAAAAAATGTACCATACACCCCCACCCCCCAAAAAAGGTTGGGGACCACTGCTTTAAATGATCAACATACCTAAATATCAAATGTTATTATAAGTGTACCCCATTACTACATAACATATTTACTCGTGTATATCAAACCTCAATGGAGATGTTTGGATGTTTTTCAAGGGCTTTGTAGGCGGAATTGCACAGTTCCCATACGCTCCATGGTAAGCGGATTTTTAAACGCATTCATTTAATATTAAAAATACGGAGAAAAAAAAAAAAGAAAAAAAACCAACATCCATCATCATGTCTCTCCTAAAGATTGTGAACGATAGACAAAATCCCCCCCTTTAAACATTTGAAGGCTGTGAATTTTTTTTTTTTTTTTAATATTTACTTGTTTTACTCAAATTTGTTTTATTTTGACCGTTTTGAAGGCTTTTGGATCAGATAATGTCGCAGGTTTAAATTAGTAAAATAACTGATGTTATTTCAATGTTTACTAATTGAAAACTGTGCCATGTGATCAAGGGTGATGGGTCAAGTGCAGAGAATATTTTCGCCACACCTCGTGTGTGTGACAATCATTGGTACTTTAACTTTAGTCATTTCATCAAAAGGCATTTAAAGGGTTAAAATAACAAATAAAAATCAATATGTTTGGTATAAGGTTGATTGAGATATTTGCGTGAGAATAAAACAAAAACATTTCAAAATGTTTTTAATGCCCTTTGAAAATTTCCATCCATTCATTTTCTACCGCTTATTCCCTTTGGGGTCGCGAGGGGCACTGGAGCCTATCTCAGCTACAATCGGGCGGAAGGCGGGGTACACCCTGGACAAGTCGCCACCTCATCGCAGGGCCCTTTGAAAATTTAAATATCTTATATCCTGCTTAACTTTGGGGTGTTGAAAAACCGCCTGTGTATCGTACACCTGTGAAAGAATTGGACATTGGACATTGACAATTGAAAATTGAAGATTTCACATTTTAAACCTTTTAGAAATAATATGTATAATGAGGGAACACAACACAAAATATGGCCAAAATACAGCAATCATTTACTGAAAGAACAAAAAATCAGCCTTTGTCCCCTGAGTGTTAAAATATTAATTTGAAAAACTTTCCATAAACCACTTTGGCGGGAGATCGAACTCAGTACGTCTGCCTAATAGAACCTGCATAAACACTGTGTACCACAGGAGGCAATGAAATAAGCAAATTTGTTTATCAGTGATGGAGCAGGAAGGTGCAAGAAATATGTTTGCGGTAACATTTCATAAGAAGCCCTGTCATTCATTAAATGGCATTTTATACGCGCTTCGTCACGCAAAACATGACACCCCGTGGATGGCTGGGACCTACGCATGGTGCATGATCTGCGCATAGAGAGGGGCAAAAAGTGACTGATGTCAACATAAGCGGCTGTTGACATTACCGAAACAAAGAATTCATGAGCTGTAGTGTTGTCGACATAAGAGGGTTTATACGTATTTTTAGAGTCATCTTTTGAGAGCAAGCTTCCTCTGTAGTGGACCACAAACAAATGTTCACTGCAGTGCGATACAAATAAAAATTTATGAATTACTATGGAATTATTAATCATATGTCCATCAGTTCTTGACCTTGCTGTACGTTCTGTCTGTACAATATCTACAACTGTCAGCTTGTCTGCTTAGTCTCGAGCTCCAAAGCACTCACCCTTTGTGTGTGTTTGCGTGAGTGCTTTGTCGTCATCACTAACTGTGTGCTGATGAAGTGCAGAGGTAAGCAGTCAGTCGCAGTGCATGTTTGCGTTAGACTTTCTGATTAGCCCGTGAGTCATTAGCACAAGCAGGCACACGCGTGTGAGGTCCATGCGGAGCGGAGACTCCATGCATACATCTCCTTATAGTTGCTGCTACGTCTTTGGGGAGCAGTGGAGGTAAACCCATGCAGCATGTTTCTCTTTTCTTCACTTCAGAACGTGGCCTGCAGTTCTTAGCAGGCATGCAGAGAGCACTTGGTGGATTGTAAATGTTATAGGGGTCACGTCCGGGGCAGGATAGCGGCAATATAAGGAGGAGGTCAAAAAGTTAGGTGGGGATGGTTAGGATATGGCAGTTATTTGGAGGAAGTGCAAATAAGTACCTTTTTATGAATGAATCCACCTCCAAGAAAATTTTAATAAAATATTACTGAAATAAAACAACACGTTTGCAAGGTAAAGGTGGAAACAAATACTTCCAAATACTTTGGATTAAAATCTTCCATTGTCTGCGGACCTACAGGACATCTAATCGAAAATCTACAAAACTTATACAAATATAAGTATGTCCTTGTTCCAGGTGTTGAAATCTGACATGGTGAATCTAACCCAGGATTTTTTTTTAAATCAGATTAATCACACTTATGAATTTTGATTAATCATGAATAATCCCAGTTAGCAATTGCCGTGCATAATTTAGATTCAATTTAAATAAGACCCTAATATTTTGACACGGATGCAATGTCAGACTTTCATACATTACATTTTTTCTTATATTTTATTTGTCATTTATTGCTGAAAATTCTAGTAAAGTCAAGGTGTATTTTGAAATGCCATTGAGTTCACGAGTCGGCATCGCCTCACTCATCTTTGCAATGACGTTTGCATTGACCCGAGTACTGACCACATAACAACCTTTATCACAACTTTGTAGATAACCATCCAGAATTAAGGTAAAGGTGCACTCAAAATAATTAATCTGCATTTGTAAATGATTAATTAAATCTTTTTTTTGGTGATTATTCATATGCAGGATATTAGATTCGACATCAGGTCCGACATCAGCAAAAAGAAACAAATATCAGATTATATGATCTTGCATTAAAAATGTGTGACATAACCTCCAATAGTAGCAGTCCTGCAGCGTGTGCACTTGATAAATAATCTGGACAGCCATTTAACATATGAAGGTAGGTCTTTCCTTGTATTTTAGTCAAGTCATTTACAAAAGGTAAACATGGTAGGCTATAGGCTACTAGAAGCTAGCAGCTACACAACAGCTAGGCACACAATAGCATTCAAGATAGACATATCAAGATAGACAAGCGTTAGAAAATGGATGGATGGATGGACAATTGTGGAGGCACTACCTGTGGTTGCCTCACTTCTCGTCTGCTTTATTTTGATCAGGAAACACGGAATTTCTGCGATTTTGACCATGAAAATGATCAAAATATACAGGAACCACACCAAAATCACATAGAAAGCATATACCAAAAGACAAATATTCAAACTTATTTTATTTTATTACTTCGTTTTTGAACATCTCATGGTTAAGCCACCTGGTGGCAAGGTGAGGTCCGGCCTCACTTGCCTCCCCTGACAGCACGTCACTGCAATGGATATATTTACTAAAAACTACTTGTATCGGATTGGTATCGCCAATACCAGCCTGAATGTTACTCTTTATTGGATCGGAAAGAAAATAAGTGGTATCGCACATCACTATAGCGCTTACCCAGCTCCTTGGGACGACCCCAACGGGCTCCAGAGACTCCAGAGAGGTGCTGAAAGGTTACCTTTTCAGGGCCGCATTCTCCTCCTGACCTGTGCCGCGAGAACATCAGGAGAAAGTTCCTGCTAACGCCGAATGCGCATGCCAGCGCATGCGTGTTTGTAACAGCGCCCGACCCACAAAGTTTCCCGCACTTTCCTTCGTCTACGAAACAGCTGGCGGTACATGGCGCGGTCCGCTGGCAACGACAGTCCAGGCAAATCCGCTCAATTCATCACCACAATCATCCGTGGGTTCTCCTGCGCGTCTACCCTGCATCCCATAGCGCACAAAGACCGCTACGAGCAGGTGCGCCGAAGCCTCTCGCCACTGCTGACGAAGAGACCGCCGCCGATCTGCTCCTGCTCCAGCGCGCACAGTGCGGGCTGACTCAGCATACCGGGCGGCCAAAGACTTCATTGGCACCGCGGAGGAGCGGACCGCTCCATCTCCGCTTCCCTTTGCCGAAGGTAATGATCCTTCCACAGGTTCATCTACAGACACCTTGTGACTAGGGCTGGGCGATATATCGATATATACGCGATATATCACGGGTTTGTCTCTGTGCGGTATAGAAAATGACTATATCGCGATATTCGAGTATACGTTCTCACGCAGTTGCTTTTAGCTGCTGGCATTACACTACAAGCGCTCCTCGCTCTTTCCTGTGTCTCCTTCTCACAGACAGACAAGCGCACCTTCTTACACACGTCACATACTGTCACGACATATGTCACATACGTATACACCCTCGCGCAGCAAAGAGGTAGCAGCATGGGTAACGTTAGCTGTGATGCTAGCGCAGCCGTGCGCGTGGTAATACGAGAGAGAGAAGGTGCGAATCTGGTAACAAATTAATAATTAATTCCCCCAAAAAACAGCAGGGGGTCCATCGTCTGGCGGTGGTTTGGCTTCAAGTGGGAATATGTCGAACAGACAACCGTAATTTGTCAAATGTGGGGCAAAAGCGTTGCTATAAAAAGTAGCATTACTGCTAATATGTAGCATCATTTGAAAAGTCACCTGCTAGAGAATGTCAACATCTCCGTTCGGTGCCACACGCCCACAACATCAAAATGCCGAGGCAAACATTTCCAGATCAACACCGTATGAAAAAAATAGTGATTTTTTTAGTTGTGATTTCCTTCTCTGCATGAACGTTTTAAAGTAGCATATATTAATGCAGTATGAAGAAGATTGTTTTAATGTAGACACATAGAATCATCATACTGCTCTGATTATATGCATCAAGTGTTCATTCAAGGCTAAGGCAAAATATTGAGATATATATCGCGTATCGCGATATGGCCTTAAAATATTGTGATATTAAAAAAAGGCCATATCGCCCAGCCCTACTTGTGACCACAATTATTTTCCTCTAAATCAGTGGTTCTCAAACTAATTTCAACAAGTACAACCTCGGAAAACACTTGGCTTTCCAAGTACCACCGTAGTGACCAACATTAAAATACAGTAGCATAGTAGGCCTAAATACTTACTAAAACAAAGCATAGGTTTTATTCATCAAATATATTTAAAATGTTTGGCCACGCTAATATTACACACAGCTTGAACACTAAAGCTGAGTTTAAATATTTAAACATTTAATTAAGATTATTTGGCATACCTCTAAATGAAGCCTGCGTGCCACAGTTTGACTGCTCACTGCTCTAAATAGTCAAATTTTGATCGCCTCTTTCTATGCCATGGAGTGTTTTAGTCTTTTGAAGAGAAAAAAGTCGCAAATGCGATTGGATTATTTGTTGGAATCCCCGTTGGATGTACTCTTGCTAGCATACATGTATCATACATGCTATCAGAGAATGTAATCCAACATTTAGTCTAGCGACCCAAATTCAACTAGGAACATCTTAAGAACAAGACAGCCTTAGTATAAGATATTAAAACATTAATAAAAATGTGTTTGAAATATGTTGGACAGTTTTGCCATTGTTTTTGTATTGGAAACACCTTTTCGACAAATGTTTTTCCCTTCCTATTTCTGTTATTTTACTCCATTTAAAAAAGCAGTCAAAAGTTGACCGGCGTCCTGAAATAGACCGTTTCAGCCTGTTTGTGTGAAAGTAACACTGAAGTGTCTTTTACTCTCTCTGTGAAAGGCTCCATCTGGTTGTGTCCCATTAATAATGACTATGTATACTTGGAGAGATAAACACAAAAAGGTCTGCTGCATCGCCTTAGGCATGTCTGCAGCAGATGAAGGAGACCCTCTACACTGTGGGCCCCATGGTCAGACATGTTTCTTTAATTTGTATATAACACGATTCAACTGTTTTTTGTCTTTAGAAATTCACTTCCCCTCTCTAAGCTATATTTGCACCAATACAACTGCAGTACTTTGATTTGCTGTCACGTTTGCCAATCTGCCTCATACAAAATCATGTACATGTGCGTGCCCACCCACGGGAGAGATTTTCGTGAACGAAAGGATTAAAAAAAACGTATGCAAAGACCGCCGTGCCATTTAAAATAGGTGAGTGTGACCATAAATAAAACCAAACATTTAAATACATTTTAATTTGGGGGCTGCAGAGACACGCGAAAGCCTTTTTAGGATTTATCTAGAAGTGTTGTTTACTGTTTCAGTCTTCATCCACATTTTGCCGTAATTTGAGTGGTATTAGTTAAGGGTGTCCCGACCCGATATTGATATTGGATATCGGTCTTATATCAGCAAAAAATTTGGTATAGGATTTTATTGGCTTGCATGTAAAGTGTCTGATATACTCTTCAATATAAGCAGTTATGCAGCGTGTTTACTTGTGCATAGCTGGACAGCCAGTTAACATCTAAATGTCCCCCAATAAGCACACAAGGTTGGTCTTTTCCTGTGTTTTAGTAAAGTAATTTACAAAAGCTAAACATGGTAGGCTATAGGCTAGTAGAAACCTATGGGGTGCAGAATGTAAAAGTTCAGCCACAGATGTATTTCTCAGATTTAAATCACTTTTCTCAGATTTAGCTAATTTTTCACATTTAAATATTAAATAAACGTTGACTCAAAATGTTACAGTATATCTCAATGTTGAATCTTAAAAATAAATCTATATGTTAAATCTAAACCTAAATCTTGAATCTAAACCTACACGTTATATCCAAACCATACTTGCCAACCTTGAGACCTCCGATTTCGGGAGGTGGGGGGTGGGGGCGTGGTGGGGCGGGGCGTGGTTAAGAGGGGAGGAGTATATTGACAACTAGAATTCACCAAGTCAAGTATTTCATATACATATATATATATATATATATATATATATATATATATATATATATATATATATATATATATATATATATATATATATATATATATATATATATCTACATCCTGAAATTATGCAAACAAAACTGTGTTTAGATAATTGATACTTCAAACTTGCATAAATAAATCTTAAGGAATATAACATAACTTGGCTTCTGAGAGCTTCAAAATGTAATGAATAAAATGCTAAAGTTGTTGATAAATAAGCAATTATTTTAATAAATATGGTCATTTTAAATGAATTATTATGATAATTCAAAATCAATTATTTCAAATATGTTTATTTGAATGTATAATTCTATAGCTGGATGTAATAAGGAGTCAGGAAAAAATACAAAGAAAAATACAATTAATTTTGATGTTTTTAGCAAAATATAGTAAAAATGTATTTATTATTTATTTTTTTAAATTAATAAATATATTTATTTTTAGGTAAGATAAACATAATAATACAATTTATCTCTTGTCTGGATGATTTAGTTCTTGTCACCCTGTTGTCCTCCCGTCATGAAAAAAAGGCTGTCCACACTCAATTCCGCATGGAGCTGGAGGGGGCGTGGCCTCCAGCTCCGGCTGAAAATCGGGAGATTTTCGGGAGAATATTTGTCCCGGTAGGTTTTCGGTAGGGGCGCTGAATTTCGGGAGTCTCCCGGAAAATTCGGGAGGGTTGGCAAGTATGATCCAAACCTAAATATTACAATTTAAACCTACATTTGAAATCTAATTCTAAATGTTAAATCTAAATGTGAGCGCTAAATGTTAAATCTAAACCTAAAGGTAAAGCTTGAATCAAAACCTAAATCTTAAATCTAAATCTAAATGTGAGAGCGAAAGTTCAAACTAAACCTAAAATATTCAATCTAAACCTAGATGTTAAATCCAAACCTAAATGTTAAATCTAAACCTAAATGTAAAATATATATATCAAATCTAAATGTAAGCACTAAATGTTAAATGTAAGCGCTACATGTTAAATCTAAACCCAAATCTTAAATCTAAATGTGAGCGCGACATCACTCCCCAAGTGTAAAGATTAATATTTATAGGATGTTAATAATCCACCAATCTGACCACGCAGAGCCACGCCCACATTTCTGCTTGTCAGTGCAGACACTCCTACACCTTTCTTACTACAGAAGAAGGAAACATGACAGATGCTTAATGACAAATAATGCCAGTAAAGTTGCATGATTATTAAAATGTTAGCTTTAAACGTGTGAGTGTGCATGGTGTATTGAGACAATTAGACACTCAAACACATCGACACTGCACTCCAGCGTTTGACAATGAATGTTATTGCTTCTAATTACACCGAGGGATGCAGTCTGTTGGAATACACCTATTTCTGTTTGTGTGTGTCATCATTTCGCTGTGCTCTTACTTCATGATTGTGTCACATATGAACATTATATTGTTGTAAACAACGCAATTTTTGTCATATAAGTTTGCTACAGGCAACAGCCAGCTGACAGGCTTGCTTTGGATCAGTTCTAAAGAATGTCTTAATTGCAAGCTAAATAGTAAAAACATGATTATAGTGAATGTTAATTAATGTCATCGTTCCTTCATCTTACTTCCTTTTAAATCACGCTTCTTGGCGAGCCGAGGCGTGCCCATCAATCAGACCGCGGTTCTGAGTCGCGCTGCGAGAAGCAGGATGTTGGAAAATAAGCATATTAAAAGGCGCATATCAGCATGCACCGGATCCGAACCTCTGAACAAATGACTTCACACTCACTTTGATCATGTTTTTACCATTTAGCTCACAATTGAGACATATTCTTTAGAACTGATCCAAAGTGAGCCTTTCAGCTGGCTGCTGCTTGCAGCAAACTTATGACAGTGGCCGTGTTGTTTACAGCAATGTAATGTTCATATGTAATACAATCATGATGTAACAGCGCAGTGAAAATATGAAAGACACATACAAATATTAATATGTGTATTCATAAACCTCCTCTCTGAGCTGCCACCTTACCGTGGTAGAGGAGTTTGCGTGTCCCAATGATCCTAGGAGCTATGTTGTCCAGGGGCTTTCATGCCCCCTGGTAGGGTCTCCCAAGACAAACAGGTCCTAGGTGAGGGATCAGACAAAGAGCAGCTCGAAGACTTCAATGGGAATGCATCAACAAGGACTCAGATTTCCCTCGCCTGGACGCGGGTCACCGGGGCCCCCCTCTGGAGCCAGGCCCGGAGTTGGGGCACGATGGCAACGTGGGTCCCCCCTCCAATGGGCTTACCACTCATGGGAGTACTGGAAAGTGCTCCACCGGGTGATTCCCTTGTCCTACTGGGGGACTTCAACGATCATGTTGGCAACGACAGTGAAACCTGGAGAGGCGTGATTTGGAAGAATGGCCGCCCAGATCTGAACCCGAGTGGTGTTTTGTTATTGGACTTTTGTGCTCGTCACAGATTGTCCGTAACAAACACCATGTTCAAATATAAGGGTGTCCATATGTGCACTTGGCACCAGGACACCCTAGGCCGCAGTTCCATGATCGACTTTGTAGTTGTGTCATCGGATTTGCGGCCTCATGTTTTGGACACTCGGGTGAAGAGAGGGGCGGAGCTTTCTACCAATCACCACCTGGTGGTGAGTTGGCTGCGATGGTGGGGGAGGATGCCGGACAGACCTGGCAGGCCCAAACGCATTGTGAGGGTCTGCTGGGAACGTCTGGCAGAGTCTCCTGTCAGAGAGAGTTTCAATTCCCATCTCCGGAAGAACTTTGAACATGTCACGAGGAAGGTGCTGGACATTGAGTCCGAGTGGACCATGTTCTGCACCTCTATTGTCGAGGCGGTTGATTGAAGCTGTGGCCGCAAGGTAGTTGGTGCCTGTCGTGGCGATAATCCTAGAACCCGTTGGTGGACACCGGCGGTGAGGGATGCCGTCAAGCTAAAGAGGGAGTCCTATCAGGTTCTTTTGGCTCATAGGACTCCGGAGGCAGCGGACAGATACCGACAGGCCAAGCGGTGTGCGGCTTCAGCGGTCGCAGAGGCAAAAACTCGGACATGGGAGGAGTTCGGGGAAGCCATGGAAAACGACTTCCGGACGGCTTCGAAGCGATTCTGTACCACCATCCGCCACCTCAGGAAGGTGCAGCAGTGGCACTGTCAACACCGTGTATGGTGCGGATGGTGTTCTGCTGACCTCAACTGCGGATGTTGTGGATCGGTGGAGGGAATACTTCGAAGACCTCCTCAATCCCACCAACACGTCTTCCTATGAGGAAGCAGTGCCTGGGGAATCTGTGGCGGGCTCTCCCATTTCTGGGGCTGAGGTTGCTGAGGTAGTTAAAAAGCTCCTCGGTGGCAAGGCCCCAGGGGTGGATGAGATCCGCCCGGAGTTCCTTGAGGCTCTGGATGCTGTGGGGCTGTCTTGATTGACAAGACTCTGCAGCATCGCGTGGACATCGGGGGCGATACCTCTGGATTGGCAGACCGGGGTGGTGGTTCTTCTCTTTAAGAAGGGGAACCGGAGGGTGTGTTCCAACTATCGTGGGATCACACTCCTCAGCCTTCCCGGTAAGGTCTTATCAGGTGTACTGGAGAGGAGGTTACGCTGGATAGTCGAACCTCGGATTCAGGAGGAACAGTGTGGTTTTCGTCCTGGTCGTGGAACTGTGGACCAGCTCTATACTCTCGGCAGGGTCCCTGAGGGTGCATGGGAGTTTGCCCAACCAGTCTACATGTGCTTTGTGGACTTGGAGAAGGCATTCGACCGTGTCCCTCTGGAAGTCCTGTGGAAAGTGCTCAAAGAGTATGGGGTATCGGACTGTCTGATTGTGGCGGTCCGCTCCCTGTACGATCAGTGTCAGAGCTTGGTCCGCATTGCCGGCAGTAAGTCGTACACGTTTCCAGTGAGGGTTGGACTCCGCCAAGGCTGCCCTTTTTCACCGATTCTGTTCATAAATTTTATGGACAGAATTTCTAGGCGCAGTCAAGGCGTTGAGGGGATCCGGTTTGGTGGCTGCAGGACTAGGTCTCTGCTTTTTGCAGATGATGTGGTCCTGATGGCTTCATCTGGCCAGGATCTTCAGCTCTCACTGGATCGGTTCACAGCCGAGTGTGAATCGACTGGGATGAGAATTAGCACCTCCAAGTCCGAGTCCATGGTTCTTGCCTGGAAAAGGGTGGAATGCCATCTCCGGGTTGGGGAGGAGACCCTACCCCAAGTGGAGGAGTTCAAGTACCTAAAAGTCTTGTTCACGAGTGAGGGAAGAGTGGATTGTGAGATCGACAGGCGGATCGGTGCGGCGTCTTCAGTAATGCGGACGCTGTATCGATCCGTTGTGGTGAAGAAGGAGCTGAGCCGTAAGGCAAAGCTCTCAATTTACCGGTCGATCTATGTTCCCATCCTCACCTATGGTCATGAGCTTTGGGTTATGACCAAAAGGACAAGATCACGGGTACAAGCGGCCAAAATGAGATTCGGGGCTCTCCCTTAGAGATAGGGTGAGAAGCTCTGCCATCCGGGGGTGACTCAAAGTAAAGCCGCTGCTCCTCCACATCGAGAGGAGCCAGATGAGGTGGTTCGGGCATCTGGTCAGGATGCCACCCGAATGCCTCCCTTGGGAGGTGTTTAGGGCACGTCCAACCGGCAGGAAGCCACGGGGAAGACCCAGGACACGTTGGGAAGACTATGTCTCCCGGCTGGCCTGGGAACGCCTTGGGATCCCTCGGGAAGAGCTGGACGAAGTGGCTGGGAAGAGGAAAGTCTGGGCTTCCCTGCTTAGGCTGCTGCCCCCGCGACCCGACCTCGGATAAGCGGAAGAAGATGGATGGATGGATGGTATTCATAAACACTGCATGCCTCAGTCTAAGAAGCAATTCCATTCATTGTCAAACACGGAAGTGCAGCGTCAGGTGTTTGAGTGTCTAATTGTCTTCATGCAATACACCACGTATACTCACACGTTTGGAGCTTACATTTTTTTAACTATGCAACTTTATTGGCATTATTTGTCATTAAGCATCAGCCATGTTTCCTTCTTCCACGGTCAGAAAAATGTAGGAGTGCCGTGCACTGATAAGCAGAGACTTTGGCGCGGCTGAGAAGAATTTGATTGGTGGATTATTGACAATCTATAAATATTCATCTTTACATTTGGCTAGAGATTTAGCACTCACATTTAGATGTAGATTTAAAATATAGATTTAACAATTAGGTTTAAACTTAACATTTTGATTTAGATTTAACGTTTAGATTTAAGATGTACTTAGGGGTGTAACGGTACACAAACATTTCGGTTTGGTACGTACCTCGGTTTAGAGGTCACCGTTCGGTTCATTTTTGGTAGAGTAAGAAAACAACAAAATGTGAATTTTTTGGTTATTTATTTACCAAATTTGTAAACAATAGCATAACATACATACATACACACAGGGTCCATTGCCAGGGTTAATGTGGTCAACATATATAAAATAAAAACTAAATAAGATAAGGCTCAGAGTGTAACTATAGCTGAAAAAATGGTACAATAGCAATAGGAGAGACTATTCATCCCTGAACACCATAGAGTTCATGTAGGCTTAATGATGCAGTTACATTATTATATCAACTATCAGAGACAAGAACTCTTCATTTAACATAATTTCCTTTTTTGCTGCTTCAACACAGCTCAATCAACACAGAAAAAGGTAAACTGAAATAACAGACAGACAGGGCTTTGCTGTCCGTGACACACACACACACACACACACACACACACACACACACACACACACACACACACACACCGCAAAATGAGCTAACGTTACGCTGAAAGCGAATTAGCCTTCACCTCAAGCCAGGACTGCGAGCGAGCTGAGCTGCCGTTTAGGTTGATGTTACTAGTAGTTGACTGGGAGGTGTTTTCATCATTTGGGGAGAGTCTGCTGCCTGATGGTTACCTGCTAAACGCTAAGCACTGACTACATGCTTTCTGAATACGCACTGCTGATTGGCTGTTACCGCTCTATTTGTAACCAATCAGATGGTTGTGTGGGTGGGACAATGCTGGGTGCTGTGTAGAGTCCTGACAGAGACAGAGGCAGAAGGAAGCGGAGGCGGCTACTTAATATGTTTGTGTAGAAACTCGTTCGGCACGCCTCAGAACCGAACCGAAACTCCCGTACCGAAACGGTTCAATACAAATACACGTACCGTTACACCCCTAGATGTACTGTATATTTAGATTCAACATTTGGGTTTAGATTTAACATTTACACTCACATTTGGATTTAGATTTAAGAAATAGATTTAACATTTATGTTTAGATTCAACATATTTAACATTTATGTTTAAATTTAATATATAGCTTTTGTTAAGATTTAGATTTTGTTTAAATTCAAGATTTAAATTTAAAATGTAGGTACAGATTTAACATCTAGATTTAGATTAAGACTTAGGTTTATATGTTATATCTAGATTGAACATTTAGATTTAGATTTAACATTTAGATTAAACACATACATTTATATTTAAGATTTGGGTTTATATATAACATTTATATTTAAGATGTTGATGTATTTACAGTAAACATTTGATATAAACTTAAATGTGATGAAAACTGGCTAAATGTGAGAAATATATCTGCTAGAAAAGTGTGACATTCGGCACCCCATAGTAATCAACAGCTACACTACAGATAAGCACACAATAGCACTGAAGCTAAAGTAACTAATAGATTAGTGCAGGGTGCCCATTACGTCAATCGCGATCTACCGGTTGATCGCGCAGGGTTTGTCAGTCGATCGCCAGCCAGGCATTGAAAAAATAGACCTAGAAATTAGCGATCATAAATCTTCCTTAGGACGTTGCTTGATTGACATTCAAGGCAAATGAGGATCTTATGAGATGACGCTGGCTGCAGCCAGCTCAGTGTGAAGGAAAAAAAGACTGTCAGGAAGGCGAGAAACAGTTTTTATTCCAACCGTACCATCAAAAGCCTAAAGACTGACCGCACAGTTCCTGTCTTCACAATAAAAGGGCTGCTCAATGCTGCCTGCGCTACTAAAATAAGAGTCTCCGAAAGCTAGCGCAAACAAGCTAGCAAGCCACGGAGTTTGCCGTCAATGTATATTTCTTGTAAAATGTATAAAAACGAGTATGGAAGCTGGACAAACAAGATGCCAAAACCAACCACTTCAATGTGGTATTGGACAGAAAGGAGGACTTTTTTTCTCCTCCACAATGTAAAATCGAAATTGTGGAAGTTGTCAGCACTACTGTGAATCTTGTCTGATTACAATCCATGCAATTCATCAGAATCAGGTAATATACCAATTTATATTCTTGTCTTCATGAAAGATGGAAATCTATATGTTAAACATGCATGTATTTTGTACACCTTTAACATATGAACAAAAACAGCAAAAAAAAATATATATATATACATATATATATATATATACATATATATATACTTTTATATTTATGTATATATATATATATATATATATATATATACATACATAAATATATACATATATATATATATATATATACATATATATTTATGTATACATATATATATAATATATATATATATATATATATTATATATATATACATATATATTTATGTATACATATATATATATATAATATATATATATATATATATATATATATATATATATATATATATATATATATATATATGTATGTATACATAAATATATATATATATACATACATACATATATATATATATATATGTATACATAAATATATATGTATACATAAATATATATATATATATATATATATATTGTTATGATCTGATGTTGGATCATAGTTTATTTTGGGTTTTGAGTCACTTGTGATATAAGTTATGTTTCAGCACTCCTGTTTTGTGTTGTCATGGTTACTGATTGTTTTCGCCTGCATCTGATTAGTGTTCGGGACTCACACCTGTTCCCGGGCACTAATCAGAGAGCTATTTAGTCCTGCTTTTTCCCGTCACTCAGCCTGGTGCTTTTGTTTGCTTTACGCAACTGTCACGTTTATTCCTTGTGTCCGTAAGCTAAGCGTTGCCTTATGCCTTCCCTGTGTGTGCTATTCCGTTAGCTTTCCTTGTGTTCGCTTGTTTTGTTCGTTTCTATTTTCGTGTATGATTTATACAAATAAATCATTTGTCCTACCTGCACGCTGTCTCTGGAGATCCTGCTGTCCTCACCGGAAAAACAATCGGCATAATCATGCCTCCTCGCCACCAACGTAACATATATATATATATATATATATATATATATATATATATGTATGAGGTAGATCACCTCGACTTGGTCATTTATAAAGTAGCTCGCCTGCTGAAAAAGTGTGGGCACCCCTGGGTTAGTGTATGGAGTGAAATTCCTGCCAAAACTCAATAAACACACATAAATGTTTCACAAACTCAAACAAATGCTCCACAAACAGACAGAAGGATTCGCAAGTAGTAAAACAATTTCCTTCGCGTTAAAAAAAAATTGTAAAAAGAAAACAATTTCCTTCAAGTCAAAAAAAAAAATTCTGCAAGTTAATACTTTTTGGCACATAGCGATGGGAATTGATTTCCGGTTCCGATTTCATTTTTGATTCTGCTTAACGATTAGATTCCTTAACGGTTCTCTTATTGATTCCTTTTTGGAAAAAAAGAAAACAAAAAGGTGAATTAGCATAAATTTAGACTAGTTTAGAGTTAACATGACCTTACACAGTGAGGTCTTAAGAGGCACATATGTAGCATATAACACAAATTCCTATTTTGAAAATAAATATAACAAACTAATATTCTTCTGTAGAATGTAACAAAATTAATCATGTGGAAATTACACAAGAATGTAACATTTCATAACATCCATCCATCCATCCATTTTCTACCGCTTATTCCCTTTAAGTTAAGTTAAAGTCCCAATGATTGTCACACACACACTAGGTGTGGTGAAATTTGTCCTCTGCATTTGACCCATCCCCTTGATCACTGGGAGGTGAGGGGAGCAGTGGGCAGCAGCGGTGCCGCGCCCGGGAATCATTTTTTGGTGATTTAACCCCCAATTCCAACCCTTGATGCTGAGTGCCAAGCAGGGAGGTAATGGGTCCCATTTTTATAGTCTTTGGTATGACTCGGCCGGGGTTTGAACTCACAACCTACCGATCTCAGGGCGGACACTCTAACCACTAGGCCACTGAGTAGGTTGGGGTCGCGGGGGGCGCTGGAGCCTATCTCAGCTACAATCGGGCGGAAGGCGGGGTACACCCTGGACAAGTCGCTACCTCATCGCAGGGCCAACACAGATAGACAGACAACATTCACACTCACATTCACACACTAGGGCCAATTTAGTGTTGCCAATCAACTTATCCCCAGGTGCATGTCTTTGGAGGTGGGAGGAAGCCGGAGTACCCGGAGGGAACCCACGCAGTCACGGGGAGAACATGCAAACTCCACACAGAAAGATCCCGAGCCCGGGATTGAACCCAAGACTACTCAGGTCCTTCGCATTGTGAGGCAGACGCACTAACCCCTCTTCCACCGTACTGCCCATTTCATAACATGTGATATTTATTTATTACATGCAAAGTGAGATATGTCAGGCCTTTTATTTATTATAATTTTGATGATTATGGCTTACAGTTTATGAAAACCTGAATCTAAAAATCTGAAAATGTGGGGTTTCAAAAAATGTAAGCTATTATGATCAAAATGATAACAAATAGAGGTTTGACATATCTCACTTTGCATGTAATGACCACAAATTTAGTCGCTGCTCGGTGACATTCGTCAAGCGGCAGATGCGAGTACTGCCAGAATCTGTCTTTCGTCATGCTCATCTAAATGAGAAGGCATTTATTTTAATTTAACAAATAGCACTAACATGATTGGCGGTGAGTTAGTGCCTGTTGTAATCAGATGACGTGCAAGCGTTACTGGTGCTCGGATGAGATAGGAGGGGTTAAAACGTGACAGAAACTGTCGTTCACACTCTTCAACGACAGGTGTTGACTGCTGAGTCAGTTTTTAGGCCAACGGAGCGACTGATATGCGACAGAACCATCAACCATTAATAACAGAAGAAGAAGAGGAAGAAGAAAAAGTAGTGACAACAGTCGCTACACGATCGGTTCAGGAAGACACAATGGGTCCACGCATGCGTGAAGCTGCGTCACTTCCGTCAAATTGTTTTATGGCAGTTAAGATTGTGCCTGCCGTCACAAAATTACCTTGGTTTCTTCTTTGTAATCTTTATTTGAATAACAATGTCATATAAAATATTACATCCAAAACAAACGTTACATAAGAATTTTTTTTTTTTTTTTTTTTTTTTTTTTTAAACGAAAGAATCGTACAAAAACCCAAACAATGTGCTCAGCAGCCCTAAATGGCAAAGAAATCACTTTTTTTTTTACTACTTTATTTACATGAAATATTTCAATTCACAATACAATACATGTTAAATCTATATCTGTTGGGACGCTGACATGGATTTAAGTTAGTAAGTGTTTTGTTTAAAAAAAAAATCAACATTTGAAAAAATAAATACGCGATTGGAGTCAGTGGCATTCATTGCAATGACAGAAGAGTGAAAGTTGAGGAAAACTCCTTGACTTTTTAAATCTCTCTTTTGTTCATATTTATATTCTTGTTCCCTTTTATTCATAGGTAAGCTGTTTTTAAATTAATAAACATTAAAAAAACATTCAAATATCACAGAAGATGATGTAGCAGAAGTGCCGTCATACAAAATGCAAGTCCAGGAAGTGACGTAGTCATCCCGCATGCGTGGACTATCGTGTTTTCCGGTACTGATCATCTTTTCATCTTCCTCTTCTTCTTGTTCTTCTTCTTCTGTTATTAATAATTACTGTCGTAAATCAGTAGCTCCGTCGGCCTTAAATTGACTCAGCAGCACTACCTGTTGTTGAAGAGTGCGAATTACGGTCTGCCGGTGAGAAACAAAAATGTGCGCGTGTGGGACAAAGAGTGTGAAAACGGTGCCAAAAGTATACATTTGGAAAAAAAAGGGTTTTTCTTCTACCTTTTGTGTGTTTGTGGAACAGTTTTTGAGATTGTGAAACATATTTGTGTTTGTGGAACATATTTTTGAGTTTGTAACATTTTTGTATGTTTGTGACGTTTTGGCAGTAATTTCACTGCATATTAGTGCTTTTCACTGTGATGAGGTGGCGACTTGTCCAGGGTGTACCCCGCCTTCCGCCCGATTGTAGCTGAGATAGGCTCCAGCGCCCCCCGCGACCCCAAAAGGGAATAAGCGGTAGAAAATGGATGGATGGATGGATTAGTGCTTTTCATACCTACCATCGTTGTCTGTTTGACTAATTTCACTTGATCAAACCTTTTCTAATAGCCCACACTACCAAATAAAAGTATATACAATTTCTACTGATATCCTATCACATCAATATCAGTATTGTATCGTTAGTGAAAAAGTTGTATCGTAACACACCTATTGTTTGTACTTTCCTATTGAATATTTCATGATATTGAGTCAAACTGGGCCTGAGTCTCTAGAGCAGGGGTCGGGAACCTTTTTGGCTGAGAGAGCCATGAAAGCCAAATATTTTAAAATGTATTCCCGTGAGAGCCATATAATATTTTTTAACAGTGAATACAACTAAATGCGTGCATTTTTAAGAAAGACCAACATTTTTAGAGTACAATAAGTCTCTTATTCTTTTTAATAACATTGTTATTCTGAAGATAACCAATAATAAATAAAATACTTCTTACCTTTAATGCGACTTCTTGAACAGGTGCGGTAGAAAACGGATGGATGGATTAAAATGCATAAGAATGTTTTATATTTTGAACGTTATATTTAACACTGTGATTACCAGGGGAATTATTAATTACTTAAAGTAAAGTTAAAGTACCAATGATTGTCACACACACACACTAGGTGTGGTGAAATTTGTCCTCTGCATTTAACCCATCCCCTTGTTCACCCCCTGGGAGGTGAGGGGACCAGTGGGCAGCAGCGGTGCCACGCCCGGGAATCATTTTTGGTGATTTAACCCCCAATTCCAACCCTTGATGCCGAGTGTCAAGCAGGTAGGTAATGGCTCCCATTTTTACAGTCTTTGGTATGAGTCTTTGAGATTGATCTGAGAGCCAGATGCAGTCATCAAAAGAGCCACATCTGGCTCTCAAGCCATAGATTCCCTACCCCTGCTCTAGAGCAACTATGACCATTTTAACTGTGACGCCCTCACGGTTTTATTCTAATTTTTACACCAAATAATATATTGTGAGAATCAGTTAGAATAAGGATTGATTCTGAAATACATTGACAACCCCAAGAATAGAAATCAATTTTAATTGTGAGTTGTTGTAAAATTCACATTCCACATTGTTTGGGGCGGCGTGGCTCGTTTGGAGAGCGACGTAGCAGCAACTTGAGAGTAGGGATGATGTTAATTAAGAAGTTATCGATTTCGATGCCATTATTGAATCCTCTTATCGAACTGATTCCTTATCGATTCTCTTATCGAATCCAGATAGGTTGTTGTATATGGAAAACAACACACAATACTTTGTTTAACAAAAACTCACTTTTGGCAGCCTTCACTTATGTTTTTTAAGAAAAATAAATAAATAAATATTGACTGTTAGTGACCCTTTAATTGGGGTACTAAATCCTGCATTCATTTGTAATTATTTATTAGACAGACCTGCAAACTCTGGAGTGGTGTAGGCTACAAGATAACTTTAACGTTATCAGACACATACAAAAAGGCTATTGTTAACGTTACCGTTAGCCACTGACTATGCTTAGGTAACGTTAGTCTAGCTAACATTACTGCAGTCCTGGTTGACATAAGAGGTAACGTTATTTTAGCCTAAAGGCTACAAGTTAGCAGATATGGAAATTAACCGGCAACAGTTAACGTTAGTTACTCACCGGCACTATCACTGGGACTGCAGGTTGAAGCAGAGATAGAGGGGCGTGCTTCGTCATCTCTGTCGCTGCTTCTCCATGTGTCGAAGACACGACACGTTTCTCTAACCTTCAGGTTATGTACGGCCTGAACATGTTTCAACATGTTTGTTGTACTGCTCCCCTTGCAGGAAAACGAAGCCTGGCAATAATTGCAGATAGCCGTTTCCTCGTTGTATTTCTTAGTAAAGTGAAGCCATGCCTTGGAGCGTTTTTTCCGGTCCATTGTTGTTACTGCTTCTGTATCTGCCGCCGAATGACTGAGCTATGTCATTTCCTGTGACGTGCCACAGGACATTTCCTGTGACACAGGATTCGTTCCCAGGGATTCGAATAAAGAACCAAATATTAATCTTTACTATAGTGGCTTCGATAACGGGAACCGTTTCTCAAAAAGGGATTCGAATCCATGGAATCGGTTCTTTTCTTATCGAACAATCGGGAGAACCGGTTTTCGAACATCATCCCTACTTGAGGGTTCCAGGTTTGATTCCGCTTCCGCCATCCTAGTCATTGTCGTTGTATCCTTGTGCAAGATAGTTTACCCACCTGCTCCCAGTGCCACCCACACTGGTATAAATGTAAATAAGATAATGGGTTTCACTATGCAAATCGCTTTGAGTCACTAGAGAAAGGCGCTATATAAAAATAATACACTTCACTTCACTAACAATTCATCTCCACCAACACTTTCTTCTCCGATTTCACTTCAACATTTGCGATAAAAATGCTGTAAACCATCGGTTAGTTCCAGCTAAAATAACCCTGCTCCTGTCACTTTAATTACCATTGTTCGCTAACGACGAAGGTGAGCCAACTATCTAAGTGACAAGCTAAATAGTCAAATAGAGTTGTGGTCGCTCAAACTTGATGTCATACAAACAACCCTGACAAATTGCTATAAAAGTAGGTGGTGTCCAAAGTGTGGTACGTGGTTTGTTTGGTGTTTTTCAATTGGTCTGTTATAAATTGTAAGATTACCATTAAAAAAACGGCAAAAATGAGAAAAATGGAGCCATAGCCATTCTTTAACACGGATAACAAGTAACTAGAAAATCACTCTGAAATTATTTATTCTATTCCATTTATATTCTATTCCTATTAATTTATGCTTTTTATTACCTACTCTATTTATATCCTCATTGTTCCACTGAATAAACACTCAAAGAGCTCAGACCACCACCAGGCCCTATCTCCCAAAAGTAAAGAATCATTTTCAAAAAGTCGTGAATCCAGATCGAAATTTAGATCAGCCCCAACATGTAATCACTTGTTCTTTTTTGCATTTCTGACATTTTCTGAAAGTTTCAATAACATTTGCCCATAACTTTTATAATTATGTTGCTAACTAACTGACCCCAGTGATTACATGTACCTCCTGGCTTAAGTAAAAACACAAACTGTGTTTATTAAATAGAAAAAAAACAAAAAAATGTTTTGCCTATTAGCAAAATTTAAAAAACTATATGTCTAAAAGGAGTAGGAGGAAGTAGAGTTTATTCAATCGACAGTAAAATGTACAGTACAACTCTGGCCACTGACTTGCCAGTTTTCGACCATCAAATCTACACTCTTTTTTTTTTTTTTACAGTGCATTATTGTAAATGGAAAAACGCTAACACTTTTTTACGGCAACATTTTGGGTACTGACCAGCCAATTATTATCGCAAAATCTATCAATATTTTTTACAGTGTAGATTACGTTTTTATCTGCCGATTCAACAATTGCAACCACAATTCTGTTAACGTGGAAATCATAGCGCCGCAGATAACTCCAAGTCACGGCTAACATTTATTTTGTTGGCAACAGCTGCACGTTTCTTTTCAAGTTTGGTCATTCTGATCGTATCTATGATTATGTTAATGTCTGCGGTACCTTGTAACCGGAAGTGGAGCCGGAAAAGGTCGACTCTGATTGGCATTTATCACGGACATTTCCGCTATGTTTGATTGAGCTGATCCCCATGATCGATCTGAAGTGATCAGCTGATTGTTTAATATCTAAAACAGACTATACACTGTAAAAATAATCTGTAGTTTTACAGCAACAAACTGGCAGCTTAGTCACTAGAATTGTACCGTGAAATTTACTGTGTTTTTTACACCAAATGACTATAAATTGTAGAACTGTTATTTTTACGGTAACGTTCTGGCGACTGAACTGCCAGTTTTTTCCCCGTAAAACCTATGGTCATTTCTACAGTGCATTACGTAAACGGAAAAACTGTACCATTCGTATTGTTAAGATTAAATTCTGGTGACTTGTGCTGCCATTTTTTATTATTTTTTTTACCGTAAAGTCACCTGCCTTTTTTGTTTAACATTGTAGGTTCAACGATGAATATATCAGGCACTGTGGCTCAGTATTCTTCTTTCTCATATCTTGTAAACATGTTTGTTAAATGTTAGTATATTGTTTGACTTCTTGACTCAATCCTTTACATAGCGTATTTTTCGGAGTATAAGTCGCTCCGGAGTATAAGTCGCACCGGCCGAAAATGCATAATAAAGAAGGAAAAAAACATATAAGTCGCACTGGAGTATAAGTCGCATTTTTTGGGGTAATTTATTTAATAAAACTCAACACCAAGAATAGACATTTGAAAAGCAATTTAAAATAAATAAAGAATAGTGAACAACCGGCTGAATAAGTGTACGTTATATGCCGCATAAATAACCAACTGAAAACGTGTCTGGTATGTTAACGTAACATATTATGGTAAGAGTCATTCAAATAACTATAACATATAGAACATGCTATACGTTTACCAAACAATCTGTCACTCCTAATCGCTAAATCCGATGAAATCTTATACGTCTAGTCTCTTACGTGAATGAGCTAAATCATATTATTTGATATTTTACGGTAATGTGTGAATAATTTCACACATAAGTCGTTCTTGAGTATAAGTCGCACCCCCGGCCAAACTATGAAAAAAACTGTGACTTATAGTCCGAAAAATACGGTAATATTACTCCACATATTGATATGCTCCACCTTTGTATTGCTGTCCAAGTATAAAATTGTTTACATTTATTTTTTTCCTTGCATGACTTTATGTTTAAATCAGTGACTTCTAATATTTGTGATTTAATGGCCAGATGGTCTGCTTTTTTGGGACAATTTGGAGCCAAACCTCTTAACCAATCAGCGGGCAGTTTTCCTGTCACCTGCTGGGCACTAAAGACTTTCCTGAGAAAGCAGTCTGGGGGTGAAGTGGGGGATGATAAAAGTTTGGCCAAAGAAAACAGAAGAGAAAAGAAAACTTTGAAAAGTTCAATGAAACGTTTGTTTATGTTAGTGTAGCTGTGGACGTGCTCAGTGAAGAGTAAAACACGTTAAGGAACAACACACGGGAAAAAATTCTAAGTAAACAATTCAATCATAAGGAAAAGGCCCCAAATTAACTTTAAGACTGACCATTTTTTATTTGTATTCCATGAATAACTTTGATTTTCAACACACAACAAACACTTTTGGTTCAGTGTAGGACTTTGAGAAGCCAAAATTAAATTAATTTAATTTATTTTCCAATATTAAACAATATATTTCATTATGTATCATAATTAATAATAAGTCATTATTTTATCAGTATTTATGTTGAATTTATTGATGAATCAGATTTTTCCCACATTTTTAAAGTATGTATTGTATTGTATTGTTACTATTACTATTATTATTCTCATTTTATTGACATTTTATTATTGAATGATTTTCCATTTTTCATCAGTGCACTTTTTTATTCCTGGATGTGAATTTAATCTCTTTATTCGGTACAATCTATTATTATCACTTCTATTTGTGTATACATTTTTATTTATCCTTGTTTTAGCTACCTTTGTTAATAGCTTATCTGTTTTATTTCTTTTGTTTCTTACTTTAACTCTCTATTCTGTTCTCTCCAGATATGATATTGTGATATTCAAAAACAGGAAGTGAACAAATTATGAGTAATTGCTGAGACATACAAAGAAGGAGTATAGGGTTAAATAAACTCTGCTATTTTCTTCTTTTTTTCAAACGAGTTGGAATGTGCAGGTATAAGCATGGACTATATAAAATAAGATTATATAATAGGAAAAATTTCTCGATGAATAATAATGTTAATGCAGAGTTCACATAGAGTCCACACATAGAAGAAATAAGCGCTCACCCTGTCCAAGATCTGGTCCAGTCTGTCCAAAAAAAGGGGCTCCACCTGCTCCAGAGACAACATCCATGCTGAAATCTTCTGCTGCTCCAGACTTACAATCCTGGACTGCAGCGTTGTCGTCCGCACAACAACTCCAACGCAAACGCCGATGCACAGAAGAAACAACGTTAAAATTGAAGCATCTCTCCAGTGCAGTTGCAGATTGTTTAGACTTTTCTTCTGTGGCTTCGCGACGCTTTTCCCCACAACTTCCAACTTCTGATCCGTTTCCATTGCAGACTTCAAAACAATGTTGTTGTTTTTTTTTTTTTATCCACTGGCAAAATCAGCAAAAATCATTAAGATGAAAAAGAGGAAGACTTGTGGACTTTGTAAGTGGACTCTGACTACTTTTTAGTGAGCGACTACATCAAACTTTTAAAAACTTGCATTTTGTACTTTGCCATTGGTCAGTGACGATGATGATGATACTGGTTCATAGACAAGTGCTGCTCGTCATCTCCGTCCTTCCTCTGTCAAGCGATTGCAATGTGTGCTGCAGGTCAGCCACCAGTGCGGCTTTCTGAAATCTGAAGCAGCTTATTTTCTCTCTCTCTCTCTTTCTCTCTCAGATGCATGCTCCTCCTCCACTGTTGGCTTGAGGTTAAAAGCCGGGGTGGGATTCACGGCAACGCCGCTTTGATGTATTTTTAGGGGACGCAAAGCCAGCAACTGTTTCAGGCCTGCGGCGAGTCTGCTGACTGGACAACTCACAAGGGGACAAACCAAAGTCTAAAGTGGAGAAGTCTCTGCTTGGATTCACTCTAGTTTGTGTAGTTTGGCTGTAGGACCCACCATCACCTGTTGACATACCTGTCAACATATGGGAAATTTCCAACCCAAAGTCAGCATCAAAAGTTTCTGACAACTAATGTTGCCAACTCGCTTTTTTATTTGTGTGAAAGAAGTTTTCTATATCATGGGCTCTTCTTGTTTGTTGAAGATGTTTCAGAAAAGTCCTTTCGCATTGATTCAAACTTTGTACTGTAGGACCTGAGGACTGACAATCAGGGATGCCCAAACATTTTGCCTCCAAGGGCCGAAGTGAAAATGTGCTAATAAGCCACATGCCAAACACAAACAGACTAGATGTAAATAATAAAGTTCATTTAATTAGTGCAAATAAAATGGATAGATGGTATCTAGTTAGCCTTGCGGAAATGCCATCAACAATTGTGTGAGCTTGAAAGAGGTCAATATGAATATGAATTACATTTGGGAAGCCACTCTTATGCGGGCTAAATGAAACAACTTAGCAATGCCACTTTGGGCATTGCTGATCTACATGCTCTTATTTTCATACTATTTGACTCCATCCAGAATTTAAGTTTCAGAGTGATACAAATACATAGCAAACTAATTGTTCAACAATAATTTGTCTGTGCAAAATGAACAGAACAATTTTTCTTAGAGTACCAGAGCAGCGTAAAAACAAGTTGTCTCTATATTGAAACTGTTATCATATACATCTGATGAATGACACCGAAAGACTTAAAAAGTTTGCGAGTAAATAGATATTATCAAAATAGTATCAATCTCATGGAGATACCCGAGCCATTTCGAGAAATAATGAGTTAACCAGACACGTCATGGCGTGACGTAGAGATAGGAACCACAGATACCTTCATCACCAACAGCAATGCAAATCATGCAGCCAACAATGATTACTTTGGGAAAAATGATGATCCAGAAACTTATATTGTTGATCCTAAATATAAGGAGGATGACCTACAAGTTTTAGAAGCTCTGCTAAACATATACAGCTTTAGTGAAACACTAAGCATCACATAGCAGTATTGCTAAGTGCTAAACAAGAAATACAAACTACAAACATAATAAAATAATAGCTTACTGTACAATGTCTGCTCTTACTTCGATGACGACTGATAGGATGTCCATATCTTCCCGTTCATATGAAGAATTAATCATAATCCACATGAAAGGTTAACAAGGAAAAGCTTCCCTGCAGACACTGTCACGTCACAGAGGAACAACTTCTCGATTTATGGCTAAATCCTCCTGATATCCAGATGGGAGGCATGATATATAATTTATAATAACTTTGACAAGCCGAGACGCGATAACACAGGAGCAGCAGGACATCGCGGCCAGCTCACAGTAAAGCATCAGAGGGCTACTTAGCTGTGTGCTATCAATCCGCCGTTAAAAAGTAGTTTGTCTGCGTTAGCACGTATAATAACAACATCGCTAATATTTGGTCAATATTCAGGTCGCAATATGGATATAGAGTATTGTTGGCGGATTTTGGATGGTTATTTAGAGGGTTTTGTGGGCGAAATAGAGAGACTCCATTGACTACATTGTTAGCGGACTTTTAATGTATTTATTTATTGACTTCGAATGCATAAAAAAGAAAAACATATGTGTTCATGTCTTATATAAGGATTGTGAATGATAGACAGCACATCTCTCTCTAATTTGTGTGTATTTCCAGTATGACTGATCTGATATAATGGACAGGTTTTACCCTGTATTATAAACACAAATGTAAAGAATATTAAACTACCAATAGTAGTTTTGGCTTTTTTACTTATTTTGTACTATTTAATACTATTTTGACAAAATGTTGTTGATTTTGTTTTTCATTATAAATCGTTACTTTGTTCACAAATAAGTTTGTTGAAAACAAAAATGTTTCTACAATGATTTAAATTATTAAAATAAAAAGAATAATGCTACCAACTACAAAATGCGTTTTGGTAAAAAAAATAAAAAAATAAAAATGCAAGTTAATGCTAAGAATCCAAAAGTTAGCATCTGTCAAGTAATAAAATATATGACTCTGGGGTGTATACCTGAAAAATTTGCTAAAAACGTTAACACACAAAGTATGTGACTGATGTGTAAATCTTGGGGGAAAAAAGTTTTTTAATAGAGAATAGGTGTTTGAAAAAAGTGGGAAATCATTGAAAACCAGGAATTTTCCAAAAAGTAAAAAACAGATAGTCTGAATATCCTGATTAAGTGGAATGTTTTGATGGTTGAACGATTAAAATTGGTTGGAAAACGTAGCAGAAGAAAATGGGTGAACACAGGTGTATTTAAAAGTGGGAATTCCAGAAAAATACGGAATTTTTGGATTGAATATTAGTTTGAATGTCAAAGCAGAGTGAAATGTGTTGGTGGTAAAATGTTTGAATCGGTTGAGAAATGTGAACGTATGAAAAATTGTCAATTCATTTGCTTTAATTATTCACACAATTAGAACATTTCAAATTCTTCTTGGCTTTTCCTCTTACAGCACATGGCTGCGGCATGAATATACTGCATCGTATTCTCCCGATTAATTTACCAAGAATTGCATCTTCATTCTTATCTTTCTAAAGTTAAAGTTAAAGTTAAAGTACCAATGATTGTCACACACACACTAGGTGTGGCGAGATTATTCTCTGCATTTGACCCATCACCCTTGATCACCCCCTGGGAGGTGAGGGGAGCAGTGGGCAGCAGCGGTGGCTGCGCCCGGGAATCATTTTGGTGATTTAACCCCCAATTCCAACCCTTGATGCTGAGTGCCAAGCAGGGAGGTAATGGGTCCCATTTTTATAGTCTTTGGTATGACTCGGCCGGGATTTGAACTCCCAACCTACCGATCTCAGGACGGACACTCTAACCACTAGGCCACTGGCATAAGAGATCTTAGTACAAACCCTGTTTCCATATGAGTTGGGAAATTGTGTTAGATGTAAATATAAACGGAATACAAGGATTTGCAAATCCTTTTCAACCCATATTTAATTGAATATGCTACAAAGACAACATATTTGATGTACAAACTGATAAACATTTTTTTTGTGCAAATAATCATTAACTTTAGAATTTGATGCCAGCAACACGTGACAAAGAAGCTGGGAAAGGTGGCAATAAATACTGATAAAGTTGAGGAATGCTCATCAAACACTTATTTGGAACATCCCAAAGGTGAACAGGCAAATTGGGAACAGGTGGGTGCCATGATTGGGTATAAAAGTAGATTCCATTAAATGCTCAGTCATTCACAAACAAGGATGGGGCGAGGGTCACCACTTTGTCAACAAATGCGTGAGCAAATTGTTGAACAGTTAAAGAAAAACCTTTCTCAACCAGCTATTGCAAGGAATTTAGGGATTTCATCATCTACAGTCTGTAATATCATCAAAGGGTTCAGGGAATCTGGAGAAATCACTGCACGTAAGCAGCTAAGCCCGTGACCTTCGATCCCTCAGGCTGTACTGCATCAGCAAGCGACATCAGTGTGTAAAGGATATCACCACATGGGCTCAGGAACACTTCAGAAACCCACTGTCAGTAACAACAGTTGGTCGCTACATCTGTAAGTGCAAGTTAAAACTCTCCTATGCAAGGCGAAAACCGTTTATCAACAACACCCAGAAACGCTGTCGGCTTCGCTGGGCCTGAGCTCATCTAAGATGGACTGATACAAAGTGGAAAAGTGTTCTGTGGTCTGACGAGTCCACATTTCAAATTGTTTTTGGAAACTGTGGACGTTGTGTCCTCCGGACCAAAGAGGAAAAGAACCATCCAGATTGTTATAGGCGCAAAGTGTAAAAGCCAGCATGTGTGATGGTATGGGGGTGTATTAGTGCCCAAGACATGGGTAACTTACACATCTGTGAAGGCACCATTAATGCTGAAAGGTACATGCAGGTTTTGGAGCAACATATGTTCACATCCAAGCAACGTTACCATGGACGCCCCTGCTTATTTCAGCAAGACAATGCCAAGCCACGTGTTACATCAACGTGGCTTCATAGTAAAAGTGTGCGGGTACTAGACTGGCCTGCCTGTAGTCCAGACCTGTCTCCCATTGAAAATGTGTGGCGCATTATGAAGCCTAACATACCACAACTGAGACCCCCGGACTGTTGAACAACTTAAGCT